>NC_089805.1:50905742-51188242 GCF_029633855.1 Hoplias malabaricus
AACGGGGAAATTTGTCCTGCGAAAAAAGCTTCCACTGGTCAGGCAAGAGAACCCAGCGACAGACAGCGTGTTGGCGGTTACTACACAGCTAACTAAGAATGCTGTAGCTATGGTGATATGACAGGGTTAATGCAGAACAGTGATAATATGAAAACCAGCCCGAACACTAATAGAGAAGGAGTAACCTGAAGGTGAGTGATTAACCAAAAGCTTGTTTGAAAAGGTAGGTTTTTAATCTAGATTTAAAGATTGAGAGTGTGTCTGAGCCCCGAACAGTAACCGGAGGCTATTCCAGACTTGAGGAGCTTTGTGAGAAAAGACTCTTCCTCCTGCAGTGTTTTTCTTAAAGCGAGGAACAAAGAGTAGATGGGCATCCTGTGTACTGTTGTACGTGACGGGCGATAAGGTATGAGAAGTTCAGTAAGATACTGCGGGCCTAAACCATTTAGAGGTTTATAAGCTAAGAGGAGTATTTTATAGTCAATGCGAAATTTTACAGGTAGCCAGTGTAGGGACGAGAGAACTGGGGTGATATGTTCGAATTTTCTAGCTCTAGTGAGCACCCTGGCTGCTGCATTTTGAACTAACTGAAGCTTGTGTAACGCTTTGCACGAGCTCCCTGCCAGGAGCGCACTGCAGTAGTCTAGACGTGAAGTTATAAAAGCATGCACTAGTTTCTCTGCATCTTTTAATGATAAAATATGCCGAACAGGGGACTGGAATGGAGACAAGACAGGTGACTGGAATGGAGACAAGACAGGTGACTGGAATGGAGACAAGACAGGTGACTGGAATGGAGACAAGACAGGTGACTGAACACTCGACGGATACGGAGACTGGACATGACTAACAGGGGACTGAACATGAGACAAGACAGAGGGTTGAAACGGGGACTGGACAGGAGACGTGATTTGAGACTGGACAGGGGGTTGAAACAGAGACTGGACAGGGCTGACAGGGGACTTGACAGGACTCACAGGAGACTGGACTGGACTTGGCAGGGGAACAGGGACCAAGACATTCAAGGGGACAGACACGAATACAGTGACAGGGACTGGGACAGAGACCAAGGCAGACACAGGCACAGGGACAAGGACAGAGACAGGAACCAGAACAGGGACAGACAGGGGAACCAATATAACAGGGGGGTGCCCAGGACTGGCAATAGTCTGTGGAGGAGTCTGAGGAACCAGCCTGGGCACGGTTCTGGGGATCGGCCTCAAAGTCCTCGGGGCCGTCCTACGGGCACGACCAGGAGCGGCCGGGGCCACAGTCACAGGGACAGGAACGGCCGTAGCCACAGTCACTGGGGCAGAAACGGCCGTAGCCACAGTCATGGGGGCAGGAGCGGCCGTAGCCACAGTCACGGGGGCAGGAGCGGCCGTAGCCACAGTCACGGGGACAGGAGCGGCCGTAGCCACAGTCACGGGGACAGGAGCGGCCGTAGCCACAGTCACGGGGACAGGAGCGGCCGTAGCCACAGTCACGGGGACAGGAGCGGCTGAGGGAGCCGCCATTACGAAGACAGGAGGCCCTGCGACGACGTCCACGCTGACAGGGGAACCTGCGACGACGTCCACAGAGGCAGGGGAACCTGCCACGATGTCCACGGAGGCAGGGGAACCTGCGACGTCGTCCACGAAGGCAGAGGAACCTGCGACGACGTCCACGGAGGCAGGGGAACCTGCGACGACGTCCACGGAGGCAGGGGAACCTGCGACGACGTCCACGGAGGCAGGGGGACCTGCGACGACGTCCACGGAGGCAGGGGGACCTGCGACGACGTCCACGGAGGCAGGGGGACCTGCGACGACGTCCACGGAGGCAGGGGGACCTGCGACGACGTCCACGGAGGGTTTAGAGGGTTTAGGGGGTTTCACAGGCGCACCCATTAGATCCCTCAGAGGTGCGCCCCTGTTAGCCCCACCTCCGTAGTCCTGAGGTTGGAGGCTAACAGCCCCTACCCTTAACCCCCCTCAAAAAATTTCCCCGGACCTAAGGGGGTAATCCACCATCGAGGGGGGGACTCCAGCACGCTTCTTCCGCCGACTCTTTCGACTCCCGCTGGCGCAACTACTCGATTCACGAGTCGACTCCTCCGGTATGGGATTCGGAACAGCGCCAGGCAGGAGCTGGAGCCGGCGACTCCATTCCGAGGCCGCTTTCAAAACCTCCCCCACAGGATCTTTGGGGCCTGTACAGAATGGAGTCCGGCGAACAGCACACCTCGAAAATGGATAGTCTGTGCTAGCTGCGTCCTTGTATTGGTCGAACATTCTGTCAGGAACACGGAGCGGACTGACTGAGGGCGAACGCATTTGCTAAAACACTGTAAACGTTTATTAAAGGAACAATAACAAAACAAAGAGACTTTTAACATCAGGAAAACAGGCTAAACTGGAGACAAGGAAATAAACAGGGTAAATGGGACAGATGGACAACAAAGCGGAACGACTACAAAGGAAATGAAACGACGATGGGGAAAACTACGGAGACAGACAGATAACATGACCGACTGGACTGAAGACAAAGGAGAAACAACACGACAAAACAAAGGTGAAGGAGAAATGTTCGACAAACGGATGAGAGACAAGAGGGCTTAAATACTAGACATAAACGAGACACACCTGGACAGATAACGAGGGGACAGGTTAACAAATGACAGACGAGAAGGCGGGACTAGAACGTAAACAAACATAGCCATGTGCTGAGAAAGAGCACATGACCGGGGAAAACAGACACGACGAGACGAGGGCGTGACAATTAATAGCAGCATTTCTGAGTGAATGTATCTGAGTATCTGTACCTAGTAACAAGACCTCAGTTTTATCAGAATTTAACATGAGAAAATTTTGCATCATCCAGTCTTTAATTTCAGTTAGACATTCTGTTATTTTACGTAGACAAGCAACATCATTGGGTTTGGCTGATATATACAGTTGTGTGTCATCAGCATAACAGTGGAATTGAATCCCATGCTTACGGATTAGTCGACCCAGTGGCAGCATGTAGAGTGTGAACAATACAGGACCAAGCACTGATACTTGTGGAACACCATATTTAACTAAAGTATGATTAGAGGATTTTATATTAAATATAGCTACATGGTCGCTTAATCAATATAGACACTCAAAGTACGAAATTAAAGCTTTAAGTCTCGGCTTTTTATTGATTCTAACCGTTTATATATATTTTCATTTTAATAATATGTATTTTTGGTCGAAATACACCTTGCCAGGATTGTTATTATTCAAAATAATCGTCATATTACACAAGTTTTTATTTTTCACGGCGCCATATTTGACTCAATATTCAAATGCCATCCGCCATTCAAACGGGCAAACTCTCAGGATTACGAGGATATAAGACATTATACGCTAAAATGTAGAACTAGGAAAATAAAGCCGAAAGAATGAGATATTTCAAGCGTCAGGTCTGATTCAGGTCTGAAGAAACGCGCGTGCATCTTTGTTCCTAAACCGGGGAAAACCGCCAAAACAAAGGAATTTCACCGCTAACACTTACTTTGAGAAGTCTTCTTACAAACGAGACCAAATGCGAGTCTTTCCGGGAAACCGTTCGCGTATAATCCTCATGTTTGTGTCAGGAGTGCTGGTCCGGAGAAATCTTCTGACAAAATACGAAAATGTTTTAAAAATCTCGCTCGCAAAGATCCGCCATAACAGTGAGCCCGGGAGTTTCTCCCCCCTCCCTGCTGAGCAGCCAAACGCGTTTGAACCCGCTGACGACTCGTTCAAGAGGAAGGGACAGAAGCGTAAACATCCGGGAGAGGCTTGGTTATCCTTAGCCTTAGCTTTAGCGCGCTGCTAAAGCGCTAAATTCGGTCGCGACAACAGACCAGACGCCCCGAGAGAGACTCAAACGGTTCGGTTTACCTGCCAGAGGCTCCACAAACAGTAATCAAGTCAATAAACGTGTTCTGAGAGCGAGTCAGCTGATCCCGCCTCCGAGCCTCAGAATTTAAAGGGACACGCACCTCGGTGAGAACTGAACGCAGTTTGACTGTAATTTTGCAGAAAAATGAATAATTTTGATTATGGAGAGCTTGGGGCGCAAAGAGACACTTGGAGAGGCCACCTGTTCACTGTCTGCTCCAGCTACAATAACTCCAGATCAGTATGAGGTATCGACTCCAAATTTTAGCCTGTGAAAATAGACCCCTGGCGACACACTTTTAAAAAGAAAAAAGTAATGGGACTCATGAACTCTTCAATTTATAGTCACTAACATTTTGTTTTTTTTTTCAAAAATAAGAAAAGCGCCTACATTTTTTTGTGGTTTTCATAAGCTTTTCACCACTTCAAATATATTTCAGGATCTCAAAATGGTTTCTTTTACAAATTTGAAGGGTTTTCTGTAAAAATAAATCATGATAATGCCTCTAGTTTATTCACTGCCTGAACAGATAGCCTCTAGATTTGGGTATGTAGTTTCAGACGGAAAATGGAAAAAAGGCCTGGACTGTTAAGAAAACAAATTGATAACGATCAGATAAATAAGATCTGAACCAAGAGAGGGCAGATCCTTTTATTCCTACCAGATTTTCCAGCCTATCAAGAAGCATCACATGATCTATGGTATCACATGCTGCACTAAGGTCAAGCAGCACCAGAATAGAGATATAGCCCTTATCATGTGAAAGGAGTAAGTCATTAGTTACTCTTGTTAGAGCTGTTTCTGTGCTGTGATTTGGTCTAAATCCAGACTGAAAAATGTCATGAATGTCATTGTTTTGTAGATAAGAGCACAACTGCTGTGACACAACTTTTTCTAGAATCTTAGCAATAAAATGGAGGTTTGATATTGGCCTGTAGTTTGCGAGTACAAGAGGGTCAAGATTGGGTTTTTTAATAAATGGTTTGATTACCGCTAGTTTCAGAGGTTTTGGTACGTATCCAATGTTGAGGGATGAGTTTATTGTTGTGAGCAATGGTCTAATGACTTTAGGTAAAATTTGTTTAAATAATTGTGTTGGTACAGAATCCAGTAAGCATGAAGATGATTTAGATGAGCTAATTAAACTAAGCAAGTCATTTTCATCGACAGAATTGAAGTAGTCTAAGTGCACCTAAGTGCATGTAGTGTCTCTGAGGCTCTGAGTGTGGTGTGTGTAATGTCTCTGTGTGTGGTGTGTGTAGTGTCTCTGAGGCTCTGAGTGTGGTGTGTGTAATGTCTCTGTGTGTGGGGGGTGTAATGTCTCTGTATGTAGTGTCTCTGAGGCTCTGAGTGTGGTGTGTGTAATGTCTCTGTGTGTGGTGTGTGTAATGTCTCTGTGTGTGGTGTGTGTAATGTCTCTGTGTGTGGTGTGTGTAATGTCTCTGTATGTAGTGTCTCTGAGGCTCTGTGTGTGGTGTGTGTAGTGTCTCTGTGTGTAATGTCTCTGAGGCTCTGAGTGTGGTGTGTGTCGTATCTCTGTGTGTGGTGTGTGTAGTGTCTCTGTGTGTGGTGTGTGTAGTGTCTCTAAGGCTCTGTGTGTGGTGTGTGTAATGTCTGTGTGTGGTGTGTGTAATGTCTGTGTGTGGTGTGTGTAGTGCCTCTGATACTCTGAGTGTGGTGTGTGTGTAGTGTCTCTGTGTGTGGTGTGTGTAGTGTCTCTGAGACTCTGAGTGTGGTGTGTGTAGTGTCTCTGTGTGTGGTGTGTGCAGGGTCTCTTTCTTTTCAAACAGCTGTATTCCCAGTAAAATAAAATGACATAAAGTTATTATGTTTTAACAAATACTCTACAATTTTAGAAGAGTTTCTCCTGTGTTTATATAAAGCGGTGTGTAAAAGTCTGATGGTTTGACAGACTGACCAAGGAGTGTGGCTTTAGAGCAAAACTCAAAGTCGATGTTCATGATTTTAATTAAAAAAAAAAAAAAAAAAAAACGCTATCTGGAGGTTTTTACACAATGGAGAGACTCCAAACGCTGAAAAGCACCCACTGAGATGAGGATGTTGCTCTATTCCTGCTCCATAGGGGGGTAACACTGACTTATTTTTGCTGTAGATGGAATTGATTCTAAATTTCCTGCTAATTGCATGAAAGTATGAGGGAAAATGCTAAAAAAAAAAACACAAAATCTCCCAGTCCTAACATTATGAGAAAACATGCAAACCCCACAACATCATGAAAAACAAAATGCAGAATTCAGTAGTGCAGTTATTTTCATTTTTATTGAACAGTTAATATTCACAATATGCTTCTTCTTTTCTCTCCAGCCTGACACACACAAAGCTGGTTATTCAGAGTGCAGTCTTGTCACTCATCACACATTCAGTCTTGTTGTGCAACATATTTAATGTTTATACTAATCAAAAATTTGACAGTTTCTTCATAGTAGCCATTTTTTAAATACTTTCAAGTTCATCATTTAAAAAATGCTTCCTGCTCTTCCCATGACTACGTGCAGTACGCTTTCTGCTGTTGTTCAAGGGCTGATTTTGTCATTGTAGTCCCAGCTCATGTCTTTAAGAGTCTAAGATTTAAATAAGATCAGAGCCCAGTGGGAGGATGAATGAGGTGCTGAGAGAAATAAGACGTTCTGAAACCTTTCACTGATGTTGAGACCAGTGATAACACTCTGTAGTGAGTTCTGTGCTAAATGTAAATAAAAACAGAACGCAATGATGAGCAAATCATTTAAACCTTATATTTAACACAAAATAGAACAAAGACAGTATTTCACATTGAAACATTTTTAAAATATAGACCCTTGTTGAATTTGATTCCAGCATCTTTTTTGTTCGAAAAGTTGGGAAAGGGAACCAACGACTGGTAACGACTGTTGTAGTACTACAAAAAAATAGATGGGGTTAATTAGCAACAGGTCAATAACATGACTGGGATTAAAAAGTGTCTCTGAGAGGCCAAGTCTGTCAGAATTAAAGATGGGGAGGGGTTCACCACTCTGTGAAACTGTGTGAACAAACTGAATTAATTCAAGAATAATATTTCACCGTCTAAGGCCAAGAGTGTCTGACTCACCCTGGAAGGAATTCCCTCCCTAACGAGCCTACCTTCAGTGACACGGGGAGGACAAGAAGCAAAGACCCGGAGAACGGAGATTGAATCTGTTGGACCCAACGGCTTGGTGATAACGGCTACAAGAGTAAGCAAGCAAAATTTACTCACTTTTCAGAAGCTGATGCCTAATTAAGTCTCTTGATAAATTTATACATTAATTAAATCTCATTTAGCAACACATTAGTCAAGTCATATCGCCTAGCCTATCTTTAAATTCGAACCGGTTTGACCTGCGTTGATCCAGTGAGAATTTCTAGGATCGTGCTATGTTTAGTAAATATTCTCTTTTCTCTTAACAAAATATTTCCATTATTTGAAATAACAGTGTGTGGAGTCTGTTCATTAAGAGACTGAAAATCCTGAAGAACTCACGTAGCGATGACAGTATTCACTCTCTAACTACTTGTTAATGTTTTTGTCATTTAAGTCAATCATAACAATAACAATTATTATCATTAGTCAAAACGTCATTAATCAGAACGAGTTCGAATAAGGTCAAACGCTACATATACTATACAATATATATATATAAATACTACATGGGTCAGAAACTTTCCCCAAACCCACTGTCTCTGAACACAGTCCATCACCACCTCCACAAACACAAGCTAAACCTCACAGACGCAGAGAAGAACCCAGATATAAACAGGATCCAGAAACATAGATTAAAGAAACAGTCAAAGCTAAATCACTCTCCGACTCCTTAGTGAAAGCATGTTCTCACAGTTGGAGTCAGGAAAGACAGAGAGTGAGGGACATGTTTGGAAAGGTTTACTGCAGTCTGTATCTCACCGTGATCCGCTGCTCTTTAGGAAGTTTAACACAGACTTGACCTGTTACTAGAGCATCTGAAATGAAGCAGTTGATTGATTGGGTTTGGGTCCAGATCCGAGGGAAAGACAGAGGAGGGAGTGTGGTGTGTGTAGTGTCTCTGTGTGTGGTGTGTGTTGTGTCTCTGAGGCTCTGTGTGTGCTGTGTATAATGTCTCTGTGTATGGTGTGTGTAGTGTCTCTGTGTGTAGTATGTATAGTGTCTCTAAGGCTTTGTGTGTAGTGTATCTTAGGCTCTGTATGTAGTGTCTCTGTGTGTGGTGTCTCTGAGGCTCTGTGTGTAGTGTCTCTGTGTGTGGTGTCTCTGAGGCTCTGTGTGTGGTGTGTATAATGTCTCTGTGTTTGGTGTGTATAATGTCTCTGTGTGTGGTGTGTGTAGTGTCTCTGTGTGTGGTGTGTGTAGTGTCTCTGAGGCTCTGATTGTGGTGTGTGTAGTGTCTCTGAGGCTCTGATTGTGGTGTGTGTAGTGTCTCTGATTGTGGTGTGTGTAGTGTCTCTGTGTGTGGTGTGTAGTGTCTCTGTGTGTGGTGTGTAGTGTCTCTGTGTGTGGTGTGTGTAGTGTCTCTATGTGTGGTGTGTGTAGTGTCTCTATGTGTGGTGTGTGTAGTGTCTCTATGAGGCTCTTAGTGTGGTGTGTGTAATGTCTGTGTGTGGTGTGTGTAATGTCTCTGTGTATTGTGTGTGTAGTGTCTCTGAGGCTCTATGTGTAGTGTCTCTGAGGCTCTGTGTGTGGTGTGTGTAGTGTCTCTGTGTGTGGTGTGTGTAGTGTCTCTGTATGATGTGTGTAGTGTCTCTGAGGCTCTGAGTGTGGTGTGTGTAATGTCTCTGTGTGTGGTGTGTGTAGTGTCTCTGAGGCTTTGTGTGTGTAGTGTCTCTGTGTGTGGTGTCTCTGAGGCTCTGTGTGTAGATCAAATCAATCAAATTTATTTATATAGCGCTTTTCACAACTGATGTTGTCACAAAGCGGCTTCACAGAATTCCAGTGTGTGGTGTGTATAATGTCTCTGTGTGTGGTGTGTGTAGTGTCTCTGTGTGTGGTGTGTGTAGTGTCTCTGTGTGTGGTGTGTGTAGTGTCTCTGTGTGTGGTGTGTGTAGTGTCTCTGAGGCTCTGAGTGTGGTGTGTGTAGTGTCTGTGTGTGGTGTGTGTAATGTCTGTGTGTGGTGTCTCTGTGTGTGGTGTGTGTAGTGTCTCTGTGTGTGGTGTTACGACCCAGTCTATGGTTGAGCCGTAACAGAATGAGGTGATGTGTTGGATTAATATATATTGGGTCCAGATCCGATGGAAAGACAGAGGAGGGAGAACTGAGTGCTGCTCTTTTATTAACATCACTAGTGGAGTGTGAATCAGACAGAAATGAAACAGCAAAGAGGTCATTCAGCCGTTCAGAGGCTTTTCATCATTGTTCCAGACCACGTTCCATCCCTCCCCCTGAACTCTACACCTTCTGTACGGTGAAGTACCCCCCCGACTCTGATCACAGAGCGCTGTGTTTCACTGAATGCTGCTGATGATGTGGTTAGAGACGGGAAGCTCCCTGTGAAACTGTCAAAGTGCTGCAGCTCTTCCCTCTGCGCTTGTGAAGTGCACACATACAACTAAATGGATCATCTCATTGATCAATGGGCCACAAAATCAATATTACAGTAATCTAACCATTAATCATTAAAAACACGTCTGCTTTAACTCTTGCCTAAGATCTTCACTGACGTCCTTTAGAAGCTCAGAAAGACCAATGTGTTTTAGTGTAATCAACATACAGCAACCAGCCACTTAATTAAATACACCTTCCCTGTGTCTACACTCACTGTGTATTTCATCAGCTCCACTTTCCCCATAGGAGCACTTTGTAGTTCTACACTTAAACACTGTAGTTAATCTGTTTCTCTGCATACTTTACCCTCTTAAACACTGTTCTTCAATAATCAGGACCCCCACAGAGCAGGTGTGATGTAGTGTTGGATCATTCTCAGCGCTGCAGTGACACTGACGTGGTGGTGGTGTGTTAGTGTGTGTTGTGCTGGTGTAGAGTGGATCAGACACAGACAGTGGCGGATGCTGGTCTTTTAAGGAGGGGAAGCTCAGTTTCGGCCTACATCATAAAATGTGTCAGTTTATTTATACGTAAATTCTCCCCTTCGTTCCTTTTTAAGAAAATGATCTGTGACCCTGTCGTACCAACAAGGCGTCTTCTCCAGGGACTTGACTAGTGTCCTCTCAATGGCCAGCAGAGCTAGGCTTAAACGGCCTTGACCCATGTGAAGTGTGTCCGCCTGTGCTCCCACAGATCTTTACACCAAAGGATCGCTGATTCGCTCATTTCGCTGTCAATCAAAAAGCGATTCAGCCTCAGACAGATCATCCAATCATCATGCAGAAGCTGAGTGTCCGGGCCAGCCGAGGCCAGCCCACTGCCCCATAGACCCCCAGAGATGCTGAGCGTCCGATGGGCGGGACAAAGCCCAGCATTTATCCAATGACTCGTCTCGATTCGCTGCTTCTCTATTGAACTCTGTGGACGTTGGTGGTGACCTGCGTTTGTTGTGTTTTGAACATGTTTTTGTTGGGAATGCTGGTGACCAGCACATACTGTTTTTTGTTGGGAATGCTGGTGACCAGCACATACTGTTTTTTGTTGGGAATGCTGGTGACCAGCACGTACTGGCCTTTGCTGGTGATACTAGTGATGAGCAAATCAGAACAAAAATCTACTTGTAGTTTTATGCCATTTCAAACTGTTAGCTGACCCATGGAAATGGCCAAGATTATAAAACAACTGACTACAATAAAACATTTTTTACATTAATCAATTTGCATTTTTTCTATCATTTTACTATTTTTAGACATGTGATTGTCTTCTGACAATGAAAGTACAGAATGTGAGTAAATAAATAAATAAATTTTATTTTAATCGAAATAGTTACAGATTAAAAATGAAAAACTCTGGTATAAACCTACCAAATGTCATCATTGCTTTACACACACACACACCAATGTTCAGTATTACTATTTTCTGATTTCCATTAACTGGTGTAACTGAGCAATGCTACACCTAGATTTAATGGTAAAATTTGACTCAGTAACCTTATTCTGAGTAACATAACTCAGCTTAACATTAGCCTTGCTCTGGGCAGCCAAACACTAACCCTAATACTTTAACCTCAATAACAAAATTTATCCTTAACAGAAGTAACCAAAACCAAACAATTTTTTCAATAGTATGTTCTCTGCAGGAAAACACACACACACTATGTTTTTTTTATCTTTTTTGTTGATGTCCATAATTTTTTCAGTTATATAGCGTCCTGATTTTGCCATTCTCATGTCCAGATCCCACTTCGCTGTGTTTTTTTAATAAGCCAATTCTGGAAGCATCCTTCAAGAAAAAAACTGAAAATAGAGAGAATAAGGTTTAGTGGAATAAATTCTTGCTGTAATGGGTTTCACTTATATAAATCCATCTGTGCAAACACCAAAAACAAAATAAGCAGGGTGCTTTAAAATTTTGCAGAGCAAATTATTTGAAACAAAATACCCTTCAGTGCTGCCAACTTCACAGGAGTCAAAAGCTGTCTAGTAGTTTTTGTGCTGGGGCACATGTTTCCTGTCAGGCTTCTATCTTTCAGGGTATCTGTACTCCATATTGCCACTGCCAACTCTTTCACAAACAGAGAATCCTTGGAGGCTCTCTCAATTTTGTCCCAGGCCTCTCTCCTCACCCAGACATCGTGACCTATATTGATCTGAAGACAAAGTGAAAAAATCGAATCACATTTTTGTTGTCTAGTGCCGTTTTATGTTCAAGGAGAATTCTCGTGATGCAGATTTAAGACACATGCATATCTGGTTTTCACTGGAATTTGAATGTCTAGCTGTCAGTAAATAGAAATGAATATTGAGTAAGGAATGAAAGAAGAAAACATTATAAATATATTTTTTTTCAAGGTACCTTCCCATTCTTTTCTAAAAGGTTTGAAGAGTGCATGGATTGTGGTGGGTCTTGCTCTTCTGGGTGGGTCTGTCAGGCATAGTAGGCTGTAGCACTGATGGTGGTGACACAGTTGCAAAGCCAGATTCCTGGCAGGATGCATAAACTTCTATGAACATAAAAATATGAATGCTGTAACAAAGCTTTCCCCAGATTTTTCAGTTTATGTTAAAATAGCACTATGTAACTCTGATGTAAAACATTGGCTTGCTTCATCTGAAATTGTACTTTGTGTTTTGTTCATGTATTTATTTGAGATAAATGCGACCAGCATCTTTTTGCTCAAAAGGGTGAAAAAAAATGCACTCACTTTGAGAGAAGGACTGTTGGAGCACCTCATTAAGGCTCTGTTGCAGTGAAGAGTTGGCACTTTTGTAAGTGGCCAGGTCCTTTTCTAGCTGACATTTATCATTTTCCACTTTGGTACATCTTTATTATAAAAGATAGGAAATAACAAAATTACTTTTATTACTAACATTTGTAATCAGCATAGTTAAGTAATGTAATTTACTAAAATTAAAAAAAAGTCATTACACCATATCAGCATTCTAAGGGATACATTTATGATAAAATGTGAATACTCTTTATGCAAAACAGACGCACCTCACATTAAATTATAAGTTTTCAGCACATTTTAAAGTGATTACATCATTTTACATATTATTTCAAGTTTGGTAGAAATTTTTATTTGAAAACATAACTGTAAATAATAATGTACTGTAATTATAAAAGCATGTTTGTTTATTTTGTGTAAGTAATGTGTTTTGGTTATGCTTGTCAAAACCTTTACCATGTCATAGCACCACCCACCACCTTTGCTCTTACTTTTGTTTGTGCTTGTCTAGGTCTCGCTGTAGATCCTGCTTTTTTCTTTTTAGTTGGTGGTAGATTGTCCTTAGTTCACTGTGAATCTTTTCTGGAACAACTCTCATATTATTATCATCATCACTCTCCGAAAAGCTGTCTGTTAGTGTTGCCTACCTCTTCCTCTTTTTTTCAAAGGTGCAGAGTGGGGACAGGGATTTTGCTGCCTTTTTTTCTGCCAAGATTTTCATGAGGCTTTTTCTTTTCTCCTTATCCACTGTTGTTTTCTGGGCTTTCTATAACGTATAAGCCAAAAATATAGAAAAATGTAGTATTGCAGTATTCCACTTTTAGCAATTTGTCACTGATAAGTAACTAAAGATATAAAGAAGTAGTAGTAGTAATAATAATAATAATAATAATAATAATAATAATAACAATAATACCAACAGTAACAATACTACTACTATACACATACACAAAGGCAATTAAATTAACATTTTTATATTATGTTTCTACATTTATTTCTGGACATTTAAAAGGAATAGTTTGTGCTGATGTGGTAATTTGGTACTGTACTTTGTAAAGTATAACAAAAATACATTACTAAACTAAGCATGTGTTTAAGTACACTGCAACATAAAGCACGTAACACTGTTCACTCATGTATCCAGTCTGATAACAACCTACTGCCTTCTTTTTTGAAGCATCCTTTTCTTTAGCAGACTGCTCCTCGTTTGTTTTGGTATCAACCTCCATACGAACTTTTGGTATTCTGACCCTTCTGAACGGGTTATCGACTGCCTTTTCAATCTCTTCACGGATTTCTAAAAGGTACAGAAGGTGAGTTAACTTATTTATCACTAACGTGTTAGCAGATTTAGCTACATGGAACCTACACAACTTAGCTAGCAATAGCTATAGCTTTGCTGAAAAAATGCCTTAACCAAACTGAATTGTTAAGCTACTTATTATTAATTAATGTGACTGTGATTTACACGTAAGGGGGGGGGGGTGTTTGGTCGAAAATCATTAAATAACAAGATAAAAATTATTTAATGTTATATTTATTTGGGACTAATTAAGTTTAAGTTTTAATGGTTTTGTCGTGATGTAAATTCCTATAGTGAAAAATTTACTGAGATAGTTAGGAAACTTTTCACATAAAGGTTACAACTTACCTTTCAATATTAACACTTGACCTTTAAAATAAGTTCCTTCCCTAAGAATGGAATACAGAGGGTTTGTCTTGAATGTTTCTGGTTCGAAACCTTTAATATCAGATACTGAAACAATACACTTATAGCCGTCGGTGTACTTGACGTAAGCAAACATCCTGAGTGGAAAAAGTCTGTCAGACCGATGAAAGGCCGGTTTGGTTTCAACGGTCCGCAGAACCCCTCTAGCCAATCATGGAGCGTCTCTCGCGACATTCTGCTCTGAACATTGAGGGGAAAACAGTCAAGGACAGTAGACATTGAGTATTGACGCTTAACATAAACAAATATTTAATGCAATATTTTAGTAAAATTTTCTACTCTACACATTAAAGCTTCCTCTGTCCTGCACATTTGTTGGGATTGAGATGAAGCTAAAGGCCTGTTTCAAATGGAAAAAAAAAGGGCACAATTGGATATGAAAATGAAAAAGTTTATAAAAAATGTAATAATAAGGTATTTTTTCTTTTGGTAGAATTCAAAATAGAGTCAAAATAAAAGTCCAAGTTGTTTGGTTATATTGCACTGTGATTTATAGCATTAATGATTAGTGATTTATAGCAAAACATTAATATTTGTCTGACCTTGACAAAAAAAATACACAGTCCCTGTTTCTATCAAAACCGTACAACACAATGTTTTAACAATTATTCTGATGATTTTATAAACCATCTTAATAACCAGAAAAAATTAAGAAACTTCATTATGGTTTGTTCTAAATTACACCTTCCAGGGTATGGCAGAAAGTAGGCTAATCTAAATTACTGTTTTAGTCTGATTAGCCACATATTTTCATTTTCAGGTTTCCATTATGAGAAATAACATAACATAATAATAATAATAATATATATATATATATATATATATATATATATATATATATATATATATATATATATTGTAAAAACAAGATCTTCAACACTTTATTTTTTTGTATATAGATGCCAAAACGGAAGTATAAGAATTACCTGGAACCCAGCAGTAGCGTGCAAATACCAAGATCTACACTCAGAAGGATTTGTCAGCAGGAGTTTGCCATTGTGGTATGTGTTTTGTAGCTTCTTGTACGCACAGCAGTCATATTTTGATATTAGGAGGGATGGATATGTGATGTGTATGCATTATGACTGAGGTAATGACTGACACAACATACATTATGACTGAGGTAAATACTCTGCAGTGATTGTTACATTACCTGTAATAGATCACCTTGCCTCATCTGATGGATTTTATCATTTTTTTAAAAGGATGAGGCCCCCTCAGAGGACGAATTATCACGTTCAAGAAATAGCACTGGACATGAGATGCACAGCATTACAACTGAGGTAGATACTTTGCATTTTAGTTTATGTTCAAACTTTACACTTGGCACAATGCAGTCAGACAAGTACAGTTCTCCTGGCAATCACCACACCTAGACTAGTCCATCAGATTGTCAGACGAAAAAGCTTGATTTGTCATTCTAGAGAGCACGTTTCTACTGCTCTAGATTCCAGGGGTGGGGTACTTCATACCAATGCATTTAATGCTTTGCATTGCACTTGGTGATGTAAGGCTTGGATGCAGATTTTACGTGGCCTACCACTTGTGGCTGAGTTGATGTTGATCCCAATTGCTTACATTTTGTTATAATACCACTGACAGTTGACTGTGGAATATTTAGTAGCAAGGAAATATCACACACAGACACACACACACACACACACACACACGCACAGTGTCTGAAACTGGAAAGTTTTTGGTATTTTGTAGTCCAGTTATACACTTGTACTTCTGACTTATAAGTCAGAAGCATATAAATAAAGTAAAGTAATTATAATAATTTAAAACGGTTGGAAATAAGGGGCCCTGTGAAGGACTGGCGCCCCCTCCAGGGTGTATTCCCGCCTTGCGCCCAATGATTCCAGGTAGGCTCTGGACCCACCGCGACCCTGAATTGGATAAGCGTTTACAGATAATGAATGAATGAATGAATGAATGGAAATAAGGGTTTTGGTAGTTGTTACTGTGAAGTTTAAACAAAGCTACATCATGTAAATGTTAGCTGCTTTATTAGCTTTGAAGCTCCAGAGTCATGTGTGTCTCTGACAAATGAGTGATTTGCAAGTCACGTTTTAGTCCCTAATTGACTCGATTGGAACCAAACTCGCAGGTACCAGGTACAATATTTCACTAGTGGAAAAGCAGAAAAGGGGAGCAGAGTAGTGTATGTGCCATGCAGTGGAAAAGCACCATATGTGATTAATTTCTTTTTTTGAGAATGTCGTCTCTCGCTTTTAACAAGGATGATGCCTCTTCAGATGTAGGAAGTGCCACTGGTTTACATGTACCTTACTTGTTGTTAAACTTTAAGCCTGTATTTTTTTATGCACATTAATCATATGACCAAATTTTGTCCTAGCCTGCATCCCATAAAACACTCAAATGAGTCTAATGACAGATTAGTGATTTTATTTAGCAAAATAACAGCATTGGATTTCAGGTAGTTCGCTTTACGTTTATACTGAAATTCATGTTAAATCACTTGACAGCACTTTCCAGCATGAATTCTGTACCTTTGTGTTACCTACTCGCTTTAATATCCTATGGCTTTAGCTTTCAAACAGCTATTGAAACTTATTTGAGTCACAAGCTGAATTATGCTTTTCCTTTAAAAATCATGTTTCATTGTGTTCAATTCCAAAGCTGTGTTATTTACACTTTTGAGTAGATGAAGATATTCTAATTCAAATAAGATTGATAAGATAAGAAAAAAATTGATGTCCTTTATTTGCTTTTTCTACCTTCAAATTTACAAGGAAGTTCTAGCATTTTAACATGCAATAAATCATGATTAATCACACCACTAATATATATATTTTATATTTTATGATGTGATTGTCAGCCTTGGCATTATTTGTTATTTAATCAAATTATGGCACACCATCTTCATCCATTCATTCATTATCTGTAACCCTTATCCAGTTCAGGGTTGCGGTGGGTCCAGAGCCTGCCTGGAATCATTGGGTGCTGGCACACCATCTTTGAGAATTAAACTATATAATACCGTCAGATTTTGAGGTGGCTATAATGTGTATGTAATTTAATGTGCTTAATTGTGAAATGCCAAAATATTTGTAATACACTTATGACATCTTTTCATCCTAGACTTCAGCTTCATCATATGAAGAGGACAGTTCTTCAGAATATGATGAAGAATATCCTGACAGGGATCCTGAAGGCATGGTGTGTGATATGGAACAAGCTTTAATTCAACAACAAAGTGTAAGGGGGGTAAAAGGGCCATCTCCTTTGATTAATATGCATTACTTTGACATTGTTTGGGGCTTCACACCTGATTACATGCATGCCGTCCTTTTGGGAGTGGCAAGGCAACATACAGCTCTTTTGCTTGAGAGTAGTGATAAAACATACTACATGGGAAGTCCCACTACATTAAGACTTTTGAATGAAAGAATCCAAAGCATCAAACCCCCTCATCACTTATCACTCGTCTATCTAGACCTATCTCTGAGTTCAAATATTGGAAGGCCTCTGAGTGGAGGCCATGGTTGTTATTTTACAGTTTACCATGTTTACAGGGACTTTTAGATGCTCAGTACACCAAGCATCTTGGCCTTCTTTGCTCAGCATTATACCTGCTTTTACAAGATGAAATAACCTTTGAAGAGATCAACCGTGCTGATGAAATGCTGTTAGAATTTGTCATAAGATTTCAAAAACTGTTTGGGGAGTCTCACATCACATTCAATGTACATCTTCTAACTCATCTCGCGAAGGCTGTGAAGTATTGGGGCCCCTTGTGGGCACATTCTGCCTTTGTTTTTGAAAATGCCAATGGTAACCTACTGAAATTAGTGCATGGTACAAAGGGTGTACCTGTAAAGATTGTTGTCAAATTCATGCTTTACACATCACTTCCTTACTTGACATCAAATATAAGTGTCAGCGATTGCGTGCTCCAGTTCTGCAGTGAAGTGAACACATACTGTAGGGTCAAAAAATAGATAGATAGATAGATAGATACTTTATTGATCCCCAGGGGAAATTCAAGGTCTCAGTAGCTTAAAGACATCACATACAACAATCACTAAACAGCAATGGACTAATAAAGTTTAAAAAAAAAAAAACCCTCAAAATATCAAAATCAAAAACCCAAGAAGTTGACAGTGTGCTTAAGAATAATCAATCAAATATCAGAATAATCAAACATAGCCTGGCAAGAGTCTGTGATACTGTGAGCAGCTGAGGATTATCTCTTGAGTGCAGCATATGATTTAAAAGTTGAAAAAGTGTGGATAGTGCAAGGGGTATGGAATGTGCAATATAAGTACAGTGCAATAACAGTGCAGTTTCAGAATTAGAAATAAATATATTAAATAAAATAGTGCAAGGCAATTCAGTGCAATGTACCTGTATTAAGTATACACCTACTATTGTAGCTGTCAGATTAAGGTACACATGAGGTAGATGAGTTGGTTGACTTGTCCAGTGGTTGACCTGTCTATTGCCCAGTTAGGTACACATGTGCAAATATGGAGGAGGTGGTGGTGGTGGTGGATGGGCAGACAGACTATGCAGAGAAGTCCAACTCTCCTCTCCCCTTTAGTGAAGCATTGAACAGCTCAATAGCCCTGGGGACAAATGACTTCCTCAGTCTGTCAGTTGAGCCTGGCAGTGAGCGAAGTCTCCAGCTGATCAAGCTCTTCTGCTTGGTTATGATACTGTGGAGTGGATGGCACTCATTGTCCAAGATGTTAATCAGTTTGTTCAGGGTCCTCTTGTTTGATATGGAAGTGATGCACTCCAGTTCAGCCCCCACTACAGAGCCAGCTTTCTTAACCAGCCTGTCTAGTCGCCCAGCATCCCTCTTCTTTATGCTTCCTCCCCAGCATACCACAGCATAAAAGAGGACACTGGCAACAACAGTCTGGTAAAACATCCTGAGGAGCTTACTGCAGACATTGAAGGACCCCAACCTCCTCAGGAAGTACAGCCTGCTCTGCCCTTTCTTGTAGAGTGCTTCGGTGTTGGCTGACCAGTCCAGTTTATTGTCTAGGTGTAAGCCCAGATACTTATAGGTGTCCACCACCTCCACGTCGACCCCATCGATGGTGACTGGTAGCAGGACAGGCTTTGACCTGCGGAAGTCCACCACCATCTCCTTGGTCTTTGAAGTGTTCAGTTGGAGGTGGTTCAGTTTGCACCATTGCACAAAGACCTCCACCAGGCTCCTGTACTCCTCCTCCTGCTCGTTCCTGATACACCCCACAATCGCAGTATCATCAGAGAACTTCTGCATGTGGCACGACTCAGTGTTGTAGCAGAAGTCAGATGTGTACAGGGTGAACAGGACTGGTGAGAGCACAGTTCCCTGTGGAGCTCCTGTGCTGCAGATCACAGTGTCGGAGAGGCAGTTCTTCAGTCTCACGTACTGTGGCCGCTCTAACAGATAATCTGTAATCCAGGTTACCAGGTGAGCGTCCACACCCATCTGTTGGAGCTTGTCTCCCAGTCTGAGAGGTTGGATGGTGTTGAAAGCGCTTGAGAAGTCAAAGAACATGATTCTCACAGCACTGTTCCCCTTGTCCAGGTGTGAATGTGTCCTGTGTAGGAGATAAGTGATGGCATCCTCCACGCCCACTTTCTCCTGGTATGCAAACTGTAGTGGGTCCAGTGCAAGGCGTACCTGGGGTCTCAGTATGCATAAGACCAGTCTCTCCATTGTCTTCATCACATGTGATGTTAGAGCCACAGGCCTGTAGTCGTTAAATTCACTCGGGTGTGGCTTCTTAGGGACAGGGGTGAGACATGATGTCTTCCACAGTGTTGGAACTCGTCCGAGACGGAGACTCAGGTTGAAGATGTGCTTCAGTGGCTCACCCAGTTCAGCAGCACAGGCCTTGAGCAGCCTTGGACACAGTCTGTCCGGCCCGGCAGCCTTACCAGGTTGTAGTCTCCTCAGCTGTCCTCTGACCTGATCAGCCGTGACGATGGGGGGAAGGGGGATAGGGGCAGGGGAGGTGATTGTCTCGGGGGGTAGTTGGATGGCTGGAGACTGATGGCTGTTGACTGCAGCCGTTGACACCGTGTGAGGGAGGGGTGTGATAGCCTGTGATGGGGGTCGCCTAGAGTGTGATGGAGGTGTTGGTTCGTCGGGCAAGCACACAAGAGCAGTGTCCGAGTCAGTAAGGGGTGGCTGGCATACCACTGCCATCGGAGCTGGGTCCGGATCAGGGCGGTATAATGCAGTGCATCAAAATGCAGTGGTACTAGATAATGCAAGGGTTCAACAAGTCCCTCAGACGCATGAATCAATCTTTGTTACAATGGGGAAAGTGCCACCAAATGAAGTCCTAGTACACAAACGAATGATCTACAATGGTCTTGTTTTCACCAGTCATGAATACAGTCGAACCCAGAGGCGCAATGATTGGTGTATAAGGCTGACAGATGGGTGTGGAGGGGAGATTCATCAGATCATTTCATATTGTTCAGAAGGTGGAACTGAAATTGCCATGCTTTTCATTCCTTTTCAGATAGATTCAGAGGCCTTTCCCCTGCCAGAATGTCAGAGGTTGTGTTAGACAATAGCTTGTATCCTGACACATAGCCTACACACATAGCTTGTGTTAGACAATGTGGTGAAGCTCAAATGCATGTGGTTACTTTAGATCAGATACAACAGAAGTGTATCACTGTGGTATCTGCTGGCAAAATGTTTTTGTGTGACTTTCCAAATTCATATGAAAGGGACTAAATTATACTTTATTTTTGTAATTTCTTGAGTAAAATTAAAGAGAATTTCTGCATAATAAATGGTTAAGATGTAAACATTGAAAGTAATTTGTTGTGAAATAGTTTTAGTCAGAAATGTTCACAGTGGTGATAAATGTAAAGAGACATCAACCTCTGAATTTGAAATTAAATAGTTATGAATACACTGCCTAATGTCTGAGAAACTCTGTGAAAGTTTATGACAAAAAATCTAATGTAAAGAACTTTCCATGGCTGAGCAGATGCATCCAAGATTTACATCATTAAGCGAGTGCATACTTTTGACAATATAGTGTATTAATTGTTATCCATGGTAGAATATACTAATGGAAAAATTGTATTATCAGGCAACAGTCTCAAAAGGTGTGTCTAACTCTCCCTCTGGTCTGTACTGCAAAGATTTCAGTTTCAGATTTGTCAACATGGCAAACAATTTTGTCTAAAATGTCCAAAAAACATTAGGATCAAAGGAATCATATTTTTTTCTTAAGATGGAAATAATTCACTGTCTCAATGTAATGATTAAATTATATGAACTTTGAATTTTAAAACAAATTCCATTATTTGTCTACTTACCAAATGAGAAAAAATAACTGGCTATATGCACATAAAAAACAAGTGACATAAAGCACAAACACACACATTCATTCATTATCTCTAACCACTTATCCAGTTCAGGGTCGCGGTCAAACACACACACTTAATTTTTATATTTTCCTCACATGCAGTGATTGATTTGTCCATACCTTTTGATTTAACATTATATTCTTAGAGTTTTGCTCTTTTGTTAATCTGCACAAATGGCAGTATAACACTGCCATTATTGTTGTTGTTGTAAATGTTTCCTGTGTGAGCAATTGAATGACTGTATGATGTGCTGAAATCTCCGTCCATTACATTGGTATGGATAGCTGCATCTCATAAATCAATAAAGGTGATATATTAACCAAAATCATTTTGTGAACTTAAATAATTAGTTCAAATATGTCTTTTGGGGCTGGCACGGTGGACAGCAGGTCGTGTCGCAGTTACACAGCTCCAGAGACCTGGAGGTTGTGGGTTCAAGTCCCATTCCGGGTGACTGTCTGTGAGGAGTGTGGTGTGTTCTCCCTGTGTCTGCGTGGGTTTCCTCCGGGTGACTGTCTGTGAGGAGTGTGGTGTGTTCTCCCTGTGTCTGCGTGGGTTTCCTCCGGGTGACTGTCTGTGAGGAGTGTGGTGTGTTCTCTCTGTGTCTGCGTTGGTTTCCTCCGGGTGACTGTCTGTGAGGAGTGTGGTGTGTTCTCCCTGTGTCTGCGTGGGTTTCCTCCGGGTGACTGTCTGTGAGGAGTGTGGTGTGTTCTCTCTGTGTCTGCGTGGGTTTCCTCCGGGTGACTGTCTGTGAGGAGTGTGGTGTGTTCTCTCTGTGTCTGCGTGGGTTTCCTCCGGGTGCTCCGGTTTCCTCCCACGGTCCAAAATCACATGCTGGTAGGTAGATTGGTGACTCAAAAGTGTCCATAGGAGTGAATGTGTGTGTGTGTGTGTGTGTATGTGTGTGAGTGAATGTGATTGTGTATGTTGGCCTGTGAAGGACTGGCGCCCCCTCCAGGGTGTATCCCTGCCTTGCGCCCAATGATTCCGGGTAGGCTCTGGTAAATTCATAACTCATCCCAGCTTGAATCTGATTTACACAATCGTGTTCAGAGATGAATGGGTCACAAATAGGATTGCATTGATTTTTGTTCACTTCATCTATAAAAAAAACTCTATTCAGTTGTTTTATTCTCCCTCCTAGAAATCCATCCATCCATTATCTGTAACCACTTATCCAATTTAGGGTTGCGGGGGGTCCAGAGCCTACCTGGAATCATCGGGCGCAAGGCGGGAATACACCCTGGAGGGGGCGCCAGTCCTTCACAGGGCAACACAGACACACACACTCACTCACACCTATGGACACTTTCGAGTCGCCAATCCACCTGCAACGTGTGTTTTTGGACTGTGGGAGGAAACCGGAGCACCCGGAGGAAACCCACGCGGACACGGGGAGAACACACCAACTGCTCACAGACAGTCGCCCGGAGCGGGAATCGAACCCACAACCTCCAGGCCACTGGAGCTGTGTGACTGCGACACCTACCTGCTGCACCACCGTGCCGCCCCCCTCCTAGAAATGTTTATTACAATTAGTAAGGTTTACAATACAATTACAATTAACATTTAAGGTTTTGTCCATGAATATGTTAGTTGACCAACAAATTCAGCAAGATCATTCTGGTCAACTAGCTTTACCAGCAAGGTTGTGTGCATGATCATGCTGGCTGACCAACAAAACCAGCAAGACCATACTGGGCAATCAGTTTAACCAGCAAGATTTTGTAAATAAATATGCTGGTTGACCAGCTTCATCGGCAAGGTTTTATGACTGCCCATGCTGGTTGACCAATAAAACTAGCTAGATCACACAGGACAACCAGCTTTGCCATCAAGGTTTGCTGGTCAACCAGCACCAAACCAACATAAACCAGCTTGGACCAGCATGGACCTGACGCTGGTCTATGCTTATTTTTTTCAGCAGGGACTGTCTCTGACTTTACATGTTCCACCATACATCCACAGGCATCAATGTGTTTACGGAAGTGGTCGTAAGTTTCATTATATATTATCCCCAAGATCACAGTCAGGAAGTTTCCAAACCAGCAGCTGCGGGTGGATAAAACCCTCTGCGACGCTGTGAACTGTTGCTGATAACTCGTAGAGGGCCAGTGGAGGTGGAGATGGAGGACTACAGTGAAGCTTCATATGGAGTACACAGGGCAGTGAGGGAAGTAACACTGCGCTACGGAACTAAACTACAACCACAGCTCCTGCAGAGCACTTAGGGCATTGTGGCACGGGCTGTAAACGATGACGGATTACAAAAACACACCCTCCGGATTAACACCGCGGACCTGTCAGTGGTGAACGAGCTGAACCCCTTTTTTGCTGGTTTCGGAGCCGCAGCCGGCTGTGTCCACAGCGCTAATGTAGACCCCGCGGCACGTGTGGAACAGAGTAGAAAGAGTACTTCATTAAATGATGTTGAATGGTGCAGTGGCGCCCTCTAGCGGTCTCCTGGTACGGTGTAGTGGGAGATCACATGAAGTTACTCAAAGCGGTTCAGGACACTGAACAACAGGTAGGTCACAGTTTAGAGAGGTCTGGACTAATGTTCTACAAGAGAAGGACACAGAAGTCATGATTTATCTGCAGTGTGTTTAATGATGTAGTCTTACTCTTCTGAGGTGGGTCCATGTGTGTATCAGTAGTTTGAGGTTTATTTACTGGGTTGACTAGCATGCTAATGTCCTTCTCCCCATGTGGTCTAGAGTCATCCAGACCGATCTGTAGACTAACTCCCACAGACTCCACTGTACCTCACGGGTGTTTCAGGTGATGTTTTTTAGGATTATCCTCTCAGTATAAAGCTGTATGGTTCTAACAGAAGGTGTGGTTTTGTTGTAACTGTTATGATCACAGATAGCAGAAGTATGTTGAGTCAATGTTCATTGGTTGAGTCAGCGTTGATCTCCGACGTCACAATTGATTTATTTGTACACATTAATTTAATGTTGATTTAATATTGGTTCAACGTTATGTTGTGATGCATCCACAACACAACACCAACATAAAATCAACCATTGCTTATGAGTGATTTATGTTTTTTTTTTGTTTAATGAACATTGAATCAGTGCCAAGAGGCTTCTTTTAATACAACATTTAATAAGTTATAGGCTGTGGTTATTATCAAGGAGTGTACATATAAAATATATATAGATTTTTAATACAATAAAAGAAAAAAAACCCATAAGCTGCGATTGCACTGCCCATATATAAATTGTTTGTGTGTGTGTGTGTGTGTGTGTGTGTGGTTCAAATACATACAAAGGAAATAAACGTGTGTAACTGGAATAATTTTCTGGGAGAAAAATTTCAGAGGTGCCAACAAGGGATGCACTGATACCACTTTTTCCCTTCAGATACCGATACGATATTTCATGTTAAAGTATCTGCTGATACCAACTCCATCTATCTTAACTACTAGATAGGTTCCTATAAATCAAGATGGTTTTAATACTATACTTACAGATTCTATTTTGTTAAAGCAGCGTTCAGTATCACTAATATGATATAATAAACTTCAACGATCAACATTTGCTTTTTTATTACATTAAGTTCCAAAACCATGAAAAAATATTTATTACCAAAATGCAGTACCAAGTACAAATAGGAAGACATAGTCTAGTCTGACTGAACAGCTTTTTACACTGTTATTGGGATATTTGTCACAACTATGAAATGCACTTTCTAAGGGCTGCTGCTGACCTGTGTTAGCGTGCTTCTTTGTGGTTGCTTGATTGAAGTCAGTGTTCTTTGGCATGTCTTAAGCTGGGGTTACCCTACATGACTTTAAGCCCATTTTTCCTTTTCATTTTTTTGCCTCTAAATTGCGTTTCAGACCATTCGAAAACATTTGATTTATTTCAACCCGAGTTTGGACGTAGTCACGTAGTGTAAACTCAAGGCTGAACGAGTCCCTTCAACAGCCAATGAGAACAGAGCACAGAAAGTAAACACAGGCATGTGTTTTGAAGCTCTACAGTGGAAGACAGGTTATACAGACGGATTATAAAACTAAGAAAAACTACAATACGTTACATAGTGCTGGATGCACATGTCCCCAAATAATGAGTATTACCTGTAGAAGGAACAGTGCGCCAAGCAACATGCTGCCCTCTGGAAAAGGCTTCAGATTCATCACATCCAGGAAAATAGACTGAAAAACAGCTTTTACCCCAGTGCTGTACGGGAACTGAACACTGCAAACACACACACATGAATCTTTTAAACTACTCAGGGCCTGTGCAATAATCTGTTATTTAGGAGTTGGTGTGTTCTCCCTATGTCTGCGTGGGTTTCCTCCGGGTGACTGTCTGTGAGGAGTGTGGTGTGTTCTCCCTGTGTCTGCGTGGGTTTCCTCCGGGTGACTGTCTGTGAGGAGTGTGGTGTGTTCTCCCTGTGTCTGCGTGGGTTTCCTCCGGGTGACTGTCTGTGAGGAGTGTGGTGTGTTCTCCCTGTGTCTGTGTGGGTTTCCTCCGGGTGACTGTCTGTGAGGAGTTGGTGTGTTCTCTCTGTGTCTGCGTGGGTTTCCTCCGGGTGACTGTCTGTGAGGAGTGTGGTGTGTTCTCCCCGTGGGTTTCCTCCGGGTGACTGTCTGTGAGGAGTGTGGTGTGTTCTCCCTGTGTCTGCGTGGGTTTCCTCCGGGTGACTGTCTGTGAGGAGTGTGGTGTGTTCTCCCTGTGTCTGCGTGGGTTTCCTCCGGGTGACTGTCTGTGAGGAGTGTGGTGTGTTCTCTCTGTGTCTGCGTGGGTTTCCTCCGGGTGACTGTCTGTGAGGAGTGTGGTGTGTTCTCCCCGTGGGTTTCCTCCGGGTGACTGTCTGTGAGGAGTGTGGTGTGTTCTCCCTGTGTCTGCGTGGGTTTCCTCCGGGTGACTGTCTGTGAGGAGTTGGTGTGTTCTCTCTGTGTCTGCGTGGGTTTCCTCCGGGTGACTGTCTGTGAGGAGTGTGGTGTGTTCTCCCCGTGGGTTTCCTCCGGGTGACTGTCTGTGAGGAGTGTGGTGTGTTCTCCCTGTGTCTGCGTGGGTTTCCTCCGGGTGACTGTCTGTGAGGAGTGTGGTGTGTTCTCCCTGTGTCTGCGTGGGTTTCCTCCGGGTGACTGTCTGTGAGGAGTGTGGTGTGTTCTCCCTGTGTCTGTGTGGGTTTCCTCCGGGTGACTGTCTGTGAGGAGTGTGGTGTGTTCTCCCTGTGTCTGCGTGGGTTTCCTCCGGGTGACTGTCTGTGAGGAGTTGGTGTGTTCTCCCCGTGGGTTTCCTCCTGGTGCTCCGGTTTCCTCCCACAGTCCAAAAACACACATTGGTAGGTGGATTGGCGACTCAAAAGTATCCATAGGTGTGAGTGTGTGAGTGAATGTGTGTGTGTGTGTGTGTGTGTGTGTGTGTTGCACTGTGAAGGACTGGCGCCCCCTCCAGGGTGTATTCCCGCCTTGCACCCAATGATTCCAGGTAGGCTCTGGACCCACCGCGACCCTGAATTGGATAAGGGTTACAGATAATGAATGAATGAATGAATGAATGCATTAAATTACACAAGTGAATGAAATAAATATATTACCCTGTTAAGGTACAATACACTACTTTTCAGTCCAAGTTCCTTTGTGTACTGAAACTTCGCTGGATGATGAACAGTATTGAGTAAAAACGTACACTTTCATTAATCAGTCATAAAATTAAAATATTTTACTACTCCTAGTCCAACAAAATGTTTTGCACTGCCCCAAATGTGTAATTTAGTCTCTTTGGATAATCCAAGTTCAGTGAATACAACGGTGCATACAGAAAGCATCGTAAGGCCAAAGACTTCACTGTTCACTTGATGACGGTGGCCATGTTCATGTCTGTGGTGTTGCCTAAGCAAGGTTATCATCCTTCACTTCAGCGATGATCTTGTGCAGGACTCCGCTTCATAGTTATCCTAATTAAAAGAAAAAAAAATTTAATTATATTCTTACTCAAACCTGTTAGAGTAAACTATTAACTATTTCAGTGCTATGGTACTTTCTGGCTCAGTTTACATTGGACACAGTGCCTTAGAGCTGTGGCCCTCTTACGTCTGTGGTCTACAAGGTGGAAGGAGGTGATATTTAAAGAGCCACAAACACAGAATAACACTCTCTCTCTGTGTTTACTGTAGATCAGGGACGTTCACCTCAGATCTCTCCAAGACTGGAGCTGAATATTCCTGCTGCAGACACACACACACACACACACACACACACACACATTTAAAACTTTAACACAGTGATTTTAAAACCAGGAATTTATTTTCTGTACATTTTTAAGACAAACACAGAACCAGCAAA
This sequence comes from Hoplias malabaricus, assembly GCF_029633855.1. Taxonomy (NCBI): domain Eukaryota; kingdom Metazoa; phylum Chordata; class Actinopteri; order Characiformes; family Erythrinidae; genus Hoplias; species Hoplias malabaricus. The sequence continues at coordinate 50,933,318 of NC_089805.1, forward strand.
ACAAATGAGTTCACAATACTGTAGGTCTAAATAAACAGAACTATATCTACCCCATAATCACCTGCTCATCAACTTGTCCAAGGAAACCCTCACGTTGTCTCCCAGGTCTCTGCTGTCTGTGATTAATGTGGTGATGCCCTTATCAAGGGCCGTCAGAAATGTAGTGAAAAGTAAACAGGTGGTCACACACACTTTCAGACAAGATCTCCTTTATTAACCCTTTAGTCAAACCAAAGAAATAATACAGGCAGCCGGTCCTGATAAACACTGTCCTCCAAACACATGTTCCACTCTCAGAGCTCAGCGACAGCAGGATCAGATTCACCCTGTAAAGTGTGGGTGGGGCTGAGGAACATGTGGCGTCTGTCTGAGGGAAATAAGTCGATTACTGAAGCTCGTGTGTGATCTGTGTGTGAATAACTCTCTCAGACTCAGAAGAGCAGAGAAACACAGTAGAGATTCACATGAGAACAGTGTTCCATTAGATTCTATGATGAAAATGCTGTGTCTAACCGACTTTAAGGGTCTTTTTCTCCTCATTCCATTGTGTTCCACAGTGCGCTCCTTTACCCCTCTGACACAGAGAGGAGGTGTGTTTCTGGGGGTTGTAAACCTCTCTCCAGTGCAGGGAGAGGAGCTGTGTATGAGACTCATTTATCCGTTTTTCCTATTCATTTACATTAGTGCTGGGCTCTAAAAACAGACCGGTCCCCAACATGGCACCCACACCATAAACTAGAGGTGGGTGGATCAATCCAAATATCGATAATATCGATACCAACGCTGGTATTGGTATTGATCAATACTTGTGGAAAAAGAATGATACTTAAGATTTGTTTATCTCCCGCTAAGGTCTGTGAGCGAGGCTATGCAGAGCACCCTCCCTCTGCTTAGTCACGTCGTGTGTATATATATATATATAAAGGGGAAATGTGCTAAAAACTGTGCAAAGGTTAACAGAACTGTGAAATACAGAAGAGAGAGATTATGAGGCACTATATGTAACTTCATTTGGACCAATCAGAGCGTGCGACGCCATCAAGCCCCGCTTGATCAAGAGAGAGACAGCGTATCGTTTTTCAACAGCTCAGCAGAGAGTTGCAAAGATGCCACCGAAATTTTTACACTTTATCGGAACGATTGGAACAGTTTCAAGAATCATTGTGACGAGCTCAACACAAAAATTATGTCCGGTAATTTGTATTATTCGCAACAATTCAAGATCCTCATCAAACCTTGGAATTCAACAAGAGCTGTGACATTGCACACTTTTGCTCTCCAAATCGTAAAGAATGTTAAAGGAACGTGTTTTGTCTGCTTGTCGATGTTATACAGTCACAAAAGAAACGCACCTGATACAGGATTTTCTTCACACCGTGATTCCTGCGTGAAAATAGAATGGGAAGATTGGAAAGAAATATATAAAGAATGGTTTGAAAACATTGAACAATTGTTTGAAGAAATCCAAACTGATTAAAGGCCTGGAGAGATTAAAAATAAGATTAGACGACCATTTTAAATATCCGACACCAGCTAAAAACAAGCAACACACTCACACACTCTCTCTCTCTCTCTCTCTCTCTCTCTCGTCACTCGTGTCTCAGAAAGTGACAACACAACGTCTGCTGAAAATGGCTCAGGAATTTGTCAATCTGTACTATGCTCAAAACTGGGATAGCGCAACTTCAGAACTTTTTCAAACTACGGGTCAGGATGGAACTTCAGAACTTTTTCAAACTACGGGTCAGGATGACGGGTTTGTAACCCCTTCTATGCTCTCTGTCATTTTACAGCGGACCTCCTTGACAAGGTGATTCAGACGGATATGGCAGAAAACTGCAACAGCTGTGTCATTGACCATCCATTGCAACACCAGCATTCATGCCTCTACGATCCAGAAGAATTTTACCTACATGTCAACGCTAAAAGGCTTCTCAAGAAGCTCTATCGCCCCCCGTGTCTTAAATTTCTCTTAGCGAGAGTTTTGCATTTGTGTGGATACATACATCTCCCATCTTTAGAAAAATTGTTGGGGTCTTTTGAAATGATTGTGTGCGATTTGCGAAACAAGATGAATATCACAGCTGCTCTGAAAGAGATCAAGGACAAAGCGCCAACAGTTTACACTGAGCAAGTCAACAAAGATATCGTTGACTACTGGGGTTATCAAATTCAACATCTCATGGACCGTTTCACCTCACCTACCCAAGAAAATATCTGAATGTGTCGGTAACACCTCTGAACTTTTTAATTTTTATTTTATTTTATGTATATATTTTTTATTTTATTTTTTTATTCTTTTTTTTTTAAAAAGGTAACCAAATGTTTGTGATTTTGGAAAAGTAAAAGTAATTATACATTTATTTTGTTCATTTATTTATTTTATTTTTGTTTTATTTTATATATATATATATATAACATGTAACCCATTGTGTGTGATTTTTGAAAACTAATAATACAATTATTTCATGTATCTTAAACAATGTGTGATTTTTTTGAGAAGTAATATAAATTTAATTCATACAGTGTGTGTTTTGAAAAAATAAAATGTTTGACTCTGTGGTGTCTTTGTTTAATTATTAAACTAAGTATATTTTTTATCTATCACATTTTAGGTCACAAGGTTTCTGAATATAAATCAATAAAATATTGAGTTCACACATATTTGACTCATTATTACAAATATGAAGCAGTTAATGAGGCATATCTATTACACGCCCTCAGACACAGGATCTTACGGAGGGGTTGAGAGTTTGCAAAGAGCTATTGTTGACAAAATTGGTAAACGGGTAGAGTTCCTAATGGGAGAGTTCCTAAAATGCAAACTGACCAAGGAAAATCATTTTTTAATAAAAACTTTCAAGGATTAATGAGCAGGTATAATATCGTAAACTTTGCAACAGGCACAGGGCTGAACATTTCAGTCTGTGAACGTTTTAACATGAAATGAATAGAGTGGTAAAAAAGTTAGCTCTTGAAATAAAAATCGAATATAATGTTAATACCAACAAAATATGTATGGTAACTGATAAAAGGTATTTGCTGGGGGCTCACGGGATTCTATCAATTATATTAGGTCTGGAACAAAAAAAAAAAATCTTACACACGATGAACCTGAGGCTCCCTATCCGGTAGACGATATTATTCATTATCAAAGGGTAGGGGATAGTTTTGTACCTTTGTTGAGATGTGTACATATAACCAGTGAGAACAACAAAATTGTCACAATAACTTACAAGCCACACTACGTACCTGTCAGTAAGACTTTTATAACCGGTATAGTTATTGAAATTAAATCAGACCAGAATCAACATATTCCTTTTCTCTACAGAAAATTCATTGCTAAACTTAGACCCGCAAAACATTCATTTCGTGTATGACTGGTATGAGCTACACGGACCCCAGAAATATTATAGAATATTATAGAAATCAAGCAGGAAGTGGTCTGCCGGGGTATCAAGGAACACTGACTATGTATTGTTCTGGGTTAGGTGGAATCTTCAAAGCGCTTTTTAGGATGGTAGTGCCTGTTATTAAAAGGGGTATATCTATCGTAAAACATTTTAAAACCGCTGCACAAGGTATAGTAAGTGACGTCGTGAGCAACATTATTAGCAAGAATCAAAAACAGGATGGATCAGGAATTGCTGCGATTGCGTGCAAGAATGTTAAGAGGCCTCCTGGGAGGCGCATTGTATTTACAGATAAAAAGCGAAAGATTAAGACTAAGGGCAGAGTGAAAAAGAACAAACGAAGAGACAACAAGCGTGCTTCCTCCTCCTCCTCTATCAAACGAAGAAGATTGAACATTTTCTAACACAATGGCTTTCTTACACAGTCTTTCATCCGAATGCACTAAATCTGAACTAGACATTTTTACGTTACCCTACACTCATTTCAAGTATTGGAAAATATACTTATGTCAAAATACCGCCACTTTCCGCCTTGACGGATAACGGACCATTGGAGTTTTACGTAGCTGGTAACGGTGAAGATTACTTGGATTTGAACAACACCTTTTTACATCTAAGATGTAAGATTACAAATCCTGATGGGTCCAACATTGCTAACGATGCCAAGGTCGGAGTTATTAACTATCCAATAGCATCTCTATATTCACAAGTAGATGTTATGCTCGGGGATCGTCTCATCAGCCAATCAAGTAATACTTACCCATACAGATCAATAATGGAGTGTATTTTGAATTATGGCGTAGACGCCTTGCAAATGCAATTTTCAACCGGGTTGTTTTATAAAGATACAGCCGGTCAGATGGACGTGACGGATCCTCAAGGTCGTAATAATGGATTAAAAAACAGGGCTCTTTTCAGCTCAGAAAGCAAAACTTTTGATTTGATTGGACACATCCACTCTGATATATTTTTTTCAAGATAAACTTTTACTAAACGGAGTTGATTTAAAAATTAAAATGGTTTGAAGTAAAGAGGAATTTTGTCTAATGAAAGAAAGACAGAGGGATTACAAACTGAAATTACTCTCAGCATCACTGTTTGTGAAAAAAGTAACAGTTTCTCCGGCTGTGAAACTGGGTCATGCGCAGGCGTTACTCAATGCCACCGCTAAATATTCATTAGAAAGGGTCTGTATGAAAACTTTCAGTCTACCCGCAGGCAGTCGTATCTGTACCCAAGAGAACCTGTTCCTCGGACCCCTTCCTAAAACATTAATTTTCAGAACTTTCGACAATGACGCTTTCAGCGGGGCATACAATAAAAATCCGTTTAATTTTAAACATTACGATACAGAGTTTATAGCTCTCTATGTAGATGGGACACAACACCCTGCAAAGCCATTCCAACCAGATTTTCAAAATGGGAATGTGGTCCGTGAGTTAATTAATTAATTTAATTAATTAATTTTAGCTTCAGGAAAACAACTTAAAGATCAGGGGTTGTCTATAAACAGACAAGACTACACTCAAGGTTACACGCTGGTCGCATTCAACCTGACCCCCGATGATGACTGTGGGCAGCATCTATCTTTAATAAAGTCGGGTAATATGAGATTGGAACTCAGATTTCGAAACCCTCTTCCGAGGACTGTGAACCTAATTGTGTATGTCAGTTTTGATTTAATTTTGGAAATCAACAATCGTCGAAACGTTCTCATAGATTATCAATAATCATGGATACCGGAGAACTTACAGAGTTGGTTAAAAGTTGTCCGCCTCTAAGAAATGTCTTTTACGGTGTTTTGCTAGTGATGAGTTACCTGAGAACAGATTGACACAGTTTCCTGCGTTATTCATCGTAAATACTGATCCGAGTCACATGCCCGGGGGCCACTGGTTGGCTTTATATCTAATCAATGAAACCACAGGATATTTTTTCGATTCATACGGAAATCATCCAAATTCCCCCATCTTTCTTGAATCTATTTATTATTTTTTAAAAAGGAACTGTCTGGAAATAATACATAACTCTAAACAAGTTCAGAGGTTCGAATCTGTTTGTTGCGGACAACATTGTGTATTCTTTTTATATCATAAAGCTAAAGGTTATACTTTTAATCAAATTATGTCTATGTATAGTGATGATTTAAAAAGAAACAATGATATGGTTGTAGCTTTTGTTAAAAAAATGTACCCTAGAAAAAATAACACACACGTTATGAATTGTATTCAATGTGTTAACTTTAAATTACAATGTATTTGAAATAAAATAATAATGATGATACATGTAAAATCATTGAAATGTCATTTTATTTAAATAAAGAAAAACATTACATGATTATTTGTTGCAAAGATTCATCATTTATAAAATTACAATATGTTTAATAAAAATTCAACCAGTTTGAAGCGGTAAATATAGGAGATTTAAAAACAGGTTCAAGATTAGAGGAATCATAACTTTTAGGGTAGGAAGTAGGGGGAGAATACAATGATTTAGATTTTTTAACATCAGATATTTTTTGTCTAACCCCTGCATTAGGAATGGTTGAAAACGGAATGTTTTACTTAGTGACCATTTGTAACAGTCCACCCCAGCCTAACGGTCTCTGGTCATCAGATACTTTTTGAGGAGCTGTTAGATTTTTAATCAAATCCAACATGTGTGATCCTTTAACTGTTTGACCTTTGAAAATAAATTCTCCTTCATCATTCAATGAAGCTACATCATTAGACTTTAATAATGATGTTTAATAATTTCTTATTGATGTAAGAATCTCTCCATGATGTAAGAAGCATTTTTTCTGGTTCTGGCTGGAACATTTCCTATAACCTCTTTAATAAATTCATCTTTGGTTGTTTGTAAATCCCCAGTCGCCTCCATCAAAGGTTTATTTTCAGTCGCCTCAATCAACAGCTTATTTTCAGTAGGTAGGGAAAGGGTTAATTGAGACATTTCCTCTTCTCCCTGTTTGACAATGTTTAAAAATCTTTGCAAGGCTGATGCATAAAGTTTAGTCTTTTCTAAGGAATCAAATCAGATCTGTTCAATATATGAGGCATCACATCGTCTATATCATTTTCCACCATTTTTCTAACAGTGTCTTTTCCACTTGTCATGTTTTTAAGTTTATCTAATAGGTGTTGAGGCAACAAATACATCTTATCAGAGGTTTCCATGTTATCTCTGAGTGGATGTTATTAAACTGCTGATGAAGGGGACTGCAACACAGGCAGAAGAAAACCTTCAGATTGGTTAACAGATTTTCTATTAGCCTCCACAGATGTTCTTTTATTAGCAAATAGTTTAATTAATTTTCAGTCTTTTCAGCTGATGATATTGTCGAGACATTAAAGGAATGTTTCCTCTCAATAGATTTATGGCTAATATGAGATCTGCGGAAGCTTTACGTAATATAACCTTCCTTTCTCCAGGGGTAGCATGATATAGAGATCTTAACACCTGAAAATTTCTCTTTACACGCAGACATTTTTCAGTACTTTACAATTTTTTTTTCTTTGGTATATACACTGCAGGATTCTCCCACGCAAACAAACCTGACCTGAGACGAAGTTCTTCTGCCGTTGATGCTTTTAAATCTACAAATAAATACCCATAAGGTCTAGCAGTTGCTTCTTGGTAACGTTCTAAAAAGTACTTGTTGTTACCCGGATACATTTGACGTGCCAGTATGCTTATCTGTAGCTTATCTGTAGGATTTTTAAAAAACACCATATAGTTGGTGTTTAAGTTGATGGTTCTGCTACTTTTTCCTTGAAAAAAACAGATTTTGAACCAAATAGATGACGCTCAGGTTTCTGTGGTGTGTATATTTTGTAAAGGCCTTCTCTACCTCCTCGTTCTTGCTAGCTGTTTCCATCAGATCATCAATTACCAATAAATTTGTTTTGTGCGATGGAAATAGTTCATCATCACACAAAGAGTTGGGTATTCCTTGAAAAAAACGTATGTTTATTTTGTTCATCAGATCATCATAGAGAGGTTGCCAGCACGTATAACACCATACAATTTGAAATGGGATTTTTGACATGGAATCCGTACAATTTTCCAACAACATTTTGATAAAAATAGATTTTCCACTATTGCTTGGTCCTCACACTATACAAGAAAAAGGAAGCTGAAGTCTAGAATCAAATCCCTTTGGATTAATCATTTTTAGTTAGTTAGTTATTTAATAACCGTATGGTAATGTTGTGAAATCAGGTAAGAGAACACATTTATCGTACACAACTCTGAACCTTTTCATCTGTGATTTGTTTTTTAAGTGAAAGCCTCTTTTATCTCTCACAATTTGATTGTGGGTAGTCATAATTTCACCGTCATAATTAGGATTTTTCACATGTTCATTAACCAGTTCTGTCAAGGATTTCAAGTTAACAATTTCACCATTGGTGTAGTTTAAAGTAATACCCTTAACTTTCATCGTAGTTTTACCTTTGAGAGTGCGGTAACCATAGGTTTTCGGACCCCCGCTGACAAATTCTATTTGATCACCTGTGTCCAGTTCGCTCACAAGGCCTCCTAAGTAATCACTTAGAGGAGGCATCCAGTCACCTTCTTTACTTTTGAAATTGACGCTGTCATTATCCGTGTATAAGCATCTCTGCTGTAGTCGATCTATCAGATCGTACAATTCAAGTCTAGCATAAGCTGTAGTGAAAATACCAATAAATACATTAGCATTACCCGGTTTGAGACACCTGTCGTCTTCGTAACGCCACTGCACCAATGCCACCTTTGATCAGTGAAGTGTTTGACATGTCAGATCTCTGACACATTTTTCCCCATAAAGAATTCAGTGCCACTTTCTCTGTGCAGGATTAACTTCAATGCATGATTGATATAGTGATCCCTTCATTCTCCTCATACTTTTGAATGTACTCTTTTTTTATTGGACTCATCAACCACCCAGGAGGGATAACCTGAGCTCTCCTGTTTTTTCTCCAGAAACCTGTCGATGTATTCTGTAAACAAATAATCCGAAAGATTAGGGAAGTGCCATATTTCAATCACCTTCAACACTCTGTACCCCTTCTCAAGGGCTTTCATCACCTCAACGCTACACCAACTACCTGTCAGGGCCCTCTCCTCATCTGTGTGTTTACAATTTTGCATTTGTTGTTCAGCACATGTTCGAAACAAAGGAAACAAGAGTTTGCTTTTCACCCTATAAGGGAGAACAGGGGCCCACAATCCCCTAGGGGGGAGAACTTTTGCTCTAATGAGCCCGACATAATTTTCCAACAGTTCAAAATTATGAAAGAACTCAGGTTTTGGATAAGGCCCTACATAGTTCTGATTTTCCTCAGTATTCCAGAAATGTGGAAAATACCCTTTTTTGTCTGTTGAGAACCCCATAGCCTTTGGAATAGCACTCAGTCTCATAGGGAGAAAAGAGAGACTATTGATGTATCTCTGTTTATACTCAACATCTTGAAAACAGAAGATTTTTCTATGATGTTAGGTGTGATTCCTTCTTTTACCAAATGATTCAACAAAAAGTATGAATCATACCCTGTAGCGTTGTGCGCTATGAATTTATAACATTGTACTTTTCCCTGCGAAACCTCCTAAAGAATGCTGCTACGCATTTATCCCCTTTTGCTGTCCACTCCTTACCTCTGAAATCAATGCAACATATATAATTAGCTACGTGGAAACCTGTCTGTTGATTTGCCTCAAAATCATAAAAGACGTACTTTTCATCAGGAATTTCAAATATTATAGGTTGCATAAAACATTGATGTGTGATTTCTGAATCAACTTTGGCTCCGTAGTTTTTCAATGACTGGTTTGACACTGGTGTTTTTTGGATCCTTTATCCTGATCTTGCACCGTGTTACACTTAGGACAGTAGAATCTAGTTTTACATAAAGATTGATCATCGCTTGAATCGATGACTGCTTTATGTTTATCATAAAAATACTGTGATCTACAAACCTCTTTGCATTGCACAGTCTTTTTAGGTTGTTTAGGGCAGTCTTTGTCAAGACATACGTTGCAATGAAAATCACAGTTGTGATGTTTCATATTGTTGAACCCTGAGGAACAGTAAGGGCAGACATAGGATGTACCTAACACCCCTTTAAGATTTTTGACACCATAATAATGGTTTTCATGAAAGAACAAGTAAACGGTTTTGTCATGAGGCATGTTGGTGTTCTGAAACAAACTATACCCCTTCTTTTCATCACTTCGGTACAACACTATGATTTTGCAGTTCAAATGTTGCTCAAAGCGTGCGATATGTGCAAAGCTAACCATTTCATCTGTGGATAAACCTACATCATGTTGCAATTGCCTCGCTATTTGTTCTACTTCAAAAATGTTTTTCTCAGGATTCAATATTTGAGAAATGCATAAGGCAAAACAGAGGTTATCTTTGTTGTGAAAAACATACAGATGTTTCATCTTTTTCTAAACAAAATCTGTGTGGAAGATACCCGATAGCTTTTTTTTTTTTTTCCAACTAATTGTAAAGTTTCATCGGAAAGTATTTCAAATTTGTTCTGAATGGCATTTTCAAACAACAACTGAAGGGAATTCAGGTCGATTCCCCCATCATTTATCTGAACAGGCGACGAAACATTGAGCGAATCACCCTGAATTTCAACAAACACAGCATCACTCGGACCAACTATTTCATCATTGGCAACATTGAGCATTTCATTTAAAATCTCAAGAACATAATTGTAAAATTCAGCAAAGCTATCAACATTGTCTAGAGAGGAAAAGTTTATCCTTCTTCTAATTCCTGTGGTGCGGAATCTGTCTAAGCGATTTATATTGATATTTGGGTCATTACCATTTCCCATTTGTACATCACCATTGTCAGGTGGAGGAAAAATATCATTTAGTTCATCCTCTCTTTCAACACTAGGTGAATGTTCGTTACTCGGATCATCATCATCATCATCATGATCAGGACTGGTTAATGAATTTTGACCTAAGTTTATCAGATTACCGTTTAATCTCAAAAGACTTTGATTTAGTTCAAAGAAATATTCAGACAAAGTTTCAGGTTTATTTCCTGGGGTATTAACAGGAGATCAAAGTTTGGGCTCTGATGAGGAGGTTCTGACAATCTGTCATTAGGCTGGTTTACAGCGTCTAATAGAGAAGGATTCAGAGTTGTACACGTATGGTGTTCATTCAATGTAGTTTCTAATTTTGAAATACTTTGGTTTAATTCGCAGATTATCTGAGTGCTATTTAAATCATGTGAAAAAGGACTGATGTTAGACTTCTTAGCTTCATTGTTTAAAACCTCATTGTCAGGGCGTTTCTGTGCCATTTGACTAATAGAATATTTAATATACAATAACGCAAAATGAATAAATAAACATTAAAATAAGTATTACATTCTTGAGTCAGCAATCGATGGCTCTTCACAGATAACAGCATTCGTAGAAAGTAGCATCATAATAGTGTCAGAATGTTTTTACTGAAATCTAAAGATGAAAAAAAAAGGTTTCAATTAGGACTAGGAAATAGACATAAAATTATAAATTACACAATGTACTTTACTTACAGGGGAAGAGCTTCATCATTAGTGGATGAGATCAAGTAGTTGATCTCCAGTTCATAACTGTTTAGGACGCTTGACTAAAGAGATATGAATATTTCATGTATAACATTATAAAATACATATTATATATATATATATATATTACCCTAAGGATTCTGAAATTTGTATCATTGTTCTTAATCTAAAAAAATACATAAAAATAAACAAATAAATACATAAAATATATATTTTTAAATGAAATATAAAATAATATTCCTAAATTAATCTTGTGTGTGTGTTTCGTGACCGTTTGGTGGGTGGGAGGTTTGGGGGATGGGGTTGTATGTTGTGACGACGGTACCTGTTATGTGGGTGTGTGTGTGAGAGGGGGGCTAGGGTTGGTCGTGACCGTTTGTGGTGGGGGCAGAAGTGGGTCGTGACCGTTGAGAGGGTAGGACGTGACGGAGGTACCTGTTATAAAACAGTGTGTGTGAGAGAGGGGTTGGTCATGACCGTTTGTGGGGGGTAGAGGTGGGTCGTGACCATAGGGGGTGTTGTAGGTCGTGACGGCGGTACCTGTTATCAAACAGTGTGTGTGTGTGGAGAAAGGGCGGGAATTACGGTTAAAATACATGTTTATAATTGGTCATGGGAGGATGGGAAATTCCGGTTAAAATTCACGCTTATGATTGGTCAAAGCGAGGGTGGGAAATTCCGCTCAAATAGACGCTTCTGATTGACAGAGAGGGCGGGACTTCCTGTCAAATAGACGATTATGATTGGACGAGGGGGCAGGACTTCAATACCAAAAGGGGGCGGTGCTTGATGACGTGGCACGCTCTGATTAGTCCAAATGACCTGTCAAAATGAAGTTACATATAGTGCCTCATATTCTCTCTCTTACAGAAATAGACTGTAGCCTGTAAAGTGAGAGTCCCAAATGTGCAAAATTATGTGCAATAATTAAGCATGAGTTATCAATGTCCAGTAAAAATATCCTGTGTGTGTGTGTGTGTGTGTGTGTTCCTGCCTGGATAGCTTGTGGACATCACAACCGTGATGGTGAGTTTAAGTATTTAATAACAACATACTTTTTATTAAAACAAACACACAAAGCATTCTTTACTCATCCAGCCGCTCTAAACGTAACCTGAGTTTCTTTTGACTCCGTAATAGATGACGTTGGGCCAGAAGCGGGACGCTAAAGTGTGCAGACGGGTGGAATCAGCAATGACTAAATCAAGAGCGTGGCCCTAGTGTGTGTGGACACATCAAGTTTCCTGAGATTAAAACAGTCCAGTGCAAAAGTCCAACTGCTGAGAGGCAGGAGGGGTGTCGACATGAATGTTAAAATCCCCCAGTAATATCACACTAGCCGAGAAATTACAGGGTGTTGAGAGAAGGCTGTACACCTCAGAGGTGAAAACTCTTCTCTACTGTTTGAGTAGTCTGTAGATGGGCAGTACTGTCACAGGAGAAGGGCTTTTACTTGTAAATGCAAAGTTCACTACGATAAATCACAGCGAGACCTCCACCCCAGACCAGTACTGCAGGCTTTCTGAAAATAACAATAGGAGGACAGGTTTCATTAAGGACAGAGAAAACCTCCGGTAGTTGGCAGGTTTCTGTCAGACACATTAACTCCAGAGACTTGTAAAAGGTGAGATTCATTTGTTAATGATTGTGTGTTAAACAGCTCAATTTTGTTGTCATGGGAAGCTGTGGATCTCTGTATCGGACGAAGTACAATGACATCCACTCCATGTTTTCTGCTCTGGAGGGGGAGGGGAGCTTTCAAATTTGTCACCAGAGCACTGCTCAGTTTCTACTCAGACTGTGGTCCCCGTTCTCATTTAACATTTAAAAAAAACAAAGCTGGCCTGTCACAGCATGTGCCGTGACGTCTCCACCACTGACTGCTTCTACACCGTGGTCCCTGACTAAACGAAGCGTTTCACATAAGGGAACTACGCATGCGTGCGCTGAAGAGCACATCAGACGCTGGAGAGCGCAGGCAGCGAGGTGGAGGAGGAACAGGACACACACTTAGATGAGGACGTGAGTAATATTGATGTGACACTCAGTTCTGACGCCATGAGTGACACTGAACCAGGGACCGGGGGCTGCACTGACAATGAGGGCTCTTTAATAAAACACTGAGAGAGAGAAAACATTTATTTATTTAATGTCTCATTCTCTTTATTTACCTTTCTGTTGTCCATCAGACTTCACCTTAACCTCCCACACCATCCCTACCTTTAAAGAAGGGAACAATATTTAATCTTTAATTATAGAGAACTTACACTGAAAATATAAACTAAGCCTGGAAAAGAGTTCATATAAAGTCACATTATCTCCGCCTAGTGCACGGTTAAGGGGAAGGCGCTTCAGTGTGGGACAGCAAGGCTCCAGTGGTGCACAGGGCACTGTGTTCAGGAGCTGTGTGTGTTCTGGGAGCTTTGGGACGTAGTTTTCATTAGTGGGAGAGGAGGGAGTGGCTAAAGGAACTTAAAGGTGGCCTCAGACAGGAAAGACAGAGAAATCTCATCTACTGTTATAACTGTACACAGTGGTCTACGGTGCTGACAGTGATGATTACTGCAGATTTGGTAATATTCTCTAAATACTGAGTCCTTATATTGTAATGTATGGCAGGAGGGTGTACTCTGATACTTCATGTGTATTAAATATGACAGTATACTATACTGGCTCATTATATTTGACTTAAAGGATGTCAGACATATTTTCACACGCTCCAGATATGATCAGGGTAACTGCAGAAAAACTGAAAAATAAAATATCCCTGGATTCTTGGACATTTGGGGCAGCAGAAATGCTACAGATTTGATCATATTCTGAGTTAAACTGAGTCCTTATATTTCAGTATATGGTGTGAGGGCATATATTATTTGTTTTAAATATCAGTAAAAATCCCCCTAGTGTTAAATCTGTACACAGAATGTTTCAATGACAAAAGGAGATGATACATCACTGAGTTCAGTATTAAGTATTAAGTCCTTATATTTCAGTATATGGCATGGGGGCATATTCAGACACTTGATATCAAGTGTAGACAACATGAGATGTACCTGGAGACAGTGTACTGCATGATGCAGATACAGGCTCAGTGTGTGACCCGGTTTAAATCACATCAAACAGTCTTCAGATTTGCTCCAGATATGATCAAGAATTAAAAAGGTATCTCAGGATTCTTGGGCTTTTGGTGCAGTGCACTGTTGTTGACCATAAGACATTTCTTTAGGGTACGAGTCTGTTGTTGTTGCAGTGTTTTGGTTTTTATTATAAACTTCATCAGACACAGACTTGTTCAAAGAAAAAAAATATATATATTTTTGGTTTGAGATTCTTTTCCAAATAAAAATAACATAAAATGACTGTAAATGTAAAATTCATAAACTGTGTGAGTACTGTACACTGTAAAGAAAATGATTTGATGAAAAAATGATGAGTTTGAAAGAGAATTAAAAAAATAGGAAGTTAAAATCTTAATTGATAAGAAAATCAAAATAATTGAAGTTGTGTAATAATAATTTTGGGAGTAGGTCCACGCCCAAACTCCTCTCAGCCCTATATATACACCCTGCAAATTCACGTCATTTCCACGTCAGACAAACACGCTTCATTAGTTCAGGAGACGGATCTCGATTCGACTGCTTCACGATGTCAGCTCTCTCCTCCGCGCTGGGTCATTCCTGCTGATCCCCACATTCAGAGCCGTGCTCGGCCTTTATCAAACCCACCGAGCCTCCTGCTTTAAACTCACTCCCGCCTCCACCCTTTTCTCATATTCATTTATCCAACGGGGGCGTCCAGCTTCAAACGCATTCATAAGCCGCCCTTTACTCCTCTCCAAAGACTTCTGAGTTCACCTCCTCTAGAGTTTCAGCCTCTACGGGCGTGGTCCGTACCAGCGCCAAATGTAAATAAATTCCTCTTTCCCTGACAGGAAATTTAAATAATGCCTCTTCCACAACAGGAAGTGTTTATCTTTCCCCAAATATGGAGAGAAACTAAATAAAACTCAGTAAGAACAGAGTTTTCTTGTGAAGTAATAGTAAAGTAGTAAAATAAAGCGGTTAAAAGAGCTGCGGTAGTTTTGAAAAAGGAGAGAGAAAGAGAAGTGAGTGACTGTCTGTGTTTCTGAGCCTCTCTCTCTGAGCAGATCTGACTGTAGAGTGAGGAGCTCCTCAGCTGCAGCTCTTCATCAACTCAGGAGAAGCCCCGCCCCCTTGTGTCCGTTTGAAAATTCAAATGATGCTCCTCTCCACACAAAAGGAAAAGGCACTTTTCACCTATTATTTAATTAAACAAAGGAAAAAGAGGAAAACATTTAAATGTGAAATTTAAAACAGGAAATTAAGTGTTTTCAGGTAATTGTTCATGTTGTTTTCAGGTGTTTTGTCAATTTTCAAGCCAACTGTGATTTAACCCTTTAGGTTCCTCTTGTTTCAGGAGAAAACGCTTATCGTGACTGAGTGATAATTGGCACTGGGTGGATTAAGGTTTTAGGATTTGGGGTTATGGTACAGGGATTAAGTTTAGGTTTTTAGGTTAGGGTTATGGTGGGGTTTAGGGTTTTAAGGTCAGGTTTTAGGTGTTTCACTCTCAGAGCTCAGTGACAGCAGGATCAGATTCACCCTGTAAAGTGTGGGTGGGGGCTGAGGAACATGTGGCGTCTGTTTTGAAGTTTCTTAAACACAAGGGAAATAAGACGATGAAAATGCTGTGTCTAAACGATTTTAAGCGCATGAGAACCTGACAGCCCATCATTTTAAAGGAATCAGTTTGTTCTTACGATATCAGTTCAGTGTTCACCATAAATGTACCTATGAAGTATGATGTGATATTACTGTTGTTTTTTAAATAAATGGCATCCAAAACAATTGTCCATTATTTTTTATGAATTGACAGATGTCATGCTGCATAAAATGGTAAGTAGTCCATACAACCAACAGATAACAGTTAAGTGTTTACTATACTATGTACCTATGAAATATTAAGTGATTTTACTGTATAACTGTTGAGTAAATGGCATCCAGATTCCCCATAATTGTCCATTGCTTTTAATTATGACTCGTTTATGGTCATATCTAATAAGTAGTCCATACAACCATCAGATCTCAGTTCAGTGTTTTCCATACTATGTACCTGTGAAATATGAACTGATGTTACTCTAAAGTTCTTGAGTAAATGGCATCAAAAATCCCAAAATTTTAAAAGGTTTTTAATGGTTGGTCAAGTTCCATGCTCCAAAAAATCTGTGTGGGTTTCCTCCGGGTGACTGTCTATGAGGAGTGTGGTGTGTCCTCCCTGTGTCTGTCTCGTCAGTTATCCCACTACTAACAGTGGGATAACTGCTAGAATATATCTGTTAGACCAGCGTGCTCTTCTCTCTCCCAAACTGACTGCCTGGTTCTTCTGTCTTACACATTTGGTAGTTCTTCCTGTTCCTACACCCTCTTCACCCTCTGCTCATATGTTATATTTTGGTAGTTCAACATACTGCACGATTCATGTGGTCATCACGTGCTGATCCTGTGTTTGAGCAGATACTGTATCATCAGTAACACTTCTCTGAGAACTCAGCCTGGAGAAGACATGTTTATGTCACCTGCCTTTCTCTGTGCATTCTTTTCTTTGTTTATTGCTCAATCAGACTCTTAACATTAACATATATGTTCATATTTCACAGCAGGTCTCTCTGAGATCAGTAATGCTGCTTGAATTCTAGTAGCACCAGCCACATACAGTTCATTCTGCAGAGTAAGAAATGGTCTCACCACATCGATCACTCCTGTCCTGTGGCTGTAGAACTCTGCAAAAGTCTTCAGAACCTGAGGAAATGAGATTTAAGAAGCTATTTATTTGGACAGAAAACCCTAATATTAAAATAAACCCAACCCCGTTATTCCAGTGTGTGAGAATGGGCTGTAGATTTAACAAATCCATACGATCAGGAGAAACATCTGGAAACACGTTGTTCTTCACTCACTCACAACACAGCTACTACTTTTTGTAAAATAAAATCCTTTTTCTGTATTTATTCTTTTGTATTTATAAATATAATAAATATATACAAGCACTAAGCTTATTTAGAAGATAAATTATTTCAAATAATAATCATTTTAAGTGTCTAAGACATTTACACAGTGCTGCACGTTCACTGCAGTTTCTCCTGCAGGGTTCTGCTAAAGATGGGGCAGACAGCACAGCAGCTAAATGTATTTATTCTTTACTCAACCTCCAATGAGTCTGGACCATTGAACTCTCTCTATAGTCTCTCACAGAGGGATAAACACCTGTGGCTTTGTTCCTGTTTTGCAAGAGCTCCTGCAAATATGTTCGTCTTATATGAAGAAAGTTGTCAAAGATGCACAACCACACACAGAGACCGGACACAGGAAACACACTGAGGCGAGTGAGGCCTGCAGTTCTTTGGATTTTGTTGTGGGGTCTGTTGTGACTCTTGGACGAGTCGTCGCTGCGCTCTTGGGGTAAATGTGGTCAGCGTTATGACTCTCACTGTGGTTCACTGGAGTCCCAAAACTTTAGAAATGGCTTAATAACCCTTTTCCAGACTAATAGGTCTCAATCAAGTTCTTTCTCATTTGTTCCTGGATTTCTTTAGAGCTTGGTATGATGTCTAGTTTTGAGGATCTTTTGGTCTACTTGGCTTTGTCAGGCAGGTCCTATTTAAGTGATTTCTTTGTTGAGAACAGGTGTGGCAATAATCCGACCTGGGTGTGGCTAGAGAAATTGAACTCAGGTGATAAACCAGTTATTTTAACTGAGGGGGGCACACACTCACACAGGGCCATGTAGGTTTGGATTTCTCCCTTAATAATAAAAACCTACATTTAAAAACTGCATTTAGTGTTTACTTGTGTTGTCTTTGACTATTTAAATTTGTTTGATGATCTGAAACGTTTAAAAATGACAGACATGCAAAAAGAACTGACTCCATTTCAAGTATAGAACCTTCTGCAGGAATAGTACTTTTCAGTTAATTGTCATTTATTTTATTTTATTTCATTCATTTCTTTGTTGCTTACAAAAAGATTCCACATCAAGAAAGTAGACACTTCTCAGACTAGTTTATATTTCAGAAGTTATAGTACCACGGACGTTGGCATTCACACAGGAATGAGATATTCGCCAAACCACAGACTCTGCCGTACAGAGCACAGAAGAACCAGACAGTCCAGACTGGGAACTGTCGGCATCCTCAAAGGCTTGAGTGACTCATCCTTCATCAACCAAGAGTTGCCGCTCTCCAGACCCCAGCCAATACGTCCAGAGAGACAGTCCCTCAGGTTCCCTGACTACAGAGATGACTGATGTCCCAGGAGCTTTACCTCAGATCCGGAACTTCATCTTGAGTGAACTGCTGTGAAAAAGCTCATTCTTTGGTGATCCGGTAGCCTCTCAAGGTAGCTTTCCAGGGATGAATGCCAAGTCCAATCCTTTAATAATTACAAATACATTTTAATTACTGATAATAATTTGCTTCTTGGTAGTCTCAGTCATCACACTCCACACACATTAATTCCCTTTCATCACACATTATTGAAGGTCATACAAGGGTTTTGGTTTGCCAATTAGCCCAGCCTATGAAACTTAATGAATCCCTCCATTTGTGCCATTTGACTCTATTCTCTCACAGAGGGATAAATACCTGTGGATTTGTTCCTGCTTTGCAAGAGCTCCTTCGTCTCGTATGAAGAAAGTTATCAGAGGTACACAACCACACAGCGTCCAGACACAGGAAATGCGAGAGGCTCCGGCACTGCAATGTGTTAAATGCTCCAGTGTCCAAGGAGCCAAGCACAGACAGAACCGGAACAGAGACAGCACCGGGTCTGCTGGACTCCCTTCTTAAAGCTGAGCCTATGATGTTGCACAAATAGGAAAGGATGGATTTCAACAGTTAACAGCAGAATGAAGTGATGAATGAATATTTTCATATAAAATTAAACCAGTTGTGCTGAACCATTTTAAATAAACTGTTCTGGACTCCGACTCTCATTACATTGTTACATTGTGAGGTGGATCAGATTTGGCAATTATCAGACGTGCAAATATTAATCAGATAATCAGTGCCTTTACCACACCTGTGAGTGGTTTTAATGTTATAGCTGATCAGTTTATAACGTACTAATAATAAATTAACCCTCTCTTACACACACACACACACACACACACAAACACTGGTATACAAAATATTCATCATCAGTGCCTTCTCCTCCACGACGTCTCTCCGGGGCAAACCATGTTTCCTTGAAAACAACGGTATTTTTAATCACCAGGCGTTATATAATATTGTAAGTTTATTATATATTATACATTTAGTTCGTACCAGAAGAGAGTAAACGGAGAGTCCGAGCGCTAGTGCTACTCTTTAAACAGCGTCTGGAGTCAAATGACGGTTTAGAACTCTCCAGTGTTTTGATTTGAACCGCTCCAACTGATTTTCCCCACAGCTGTGGCGCCCGGTGGGATTCTGGATTCTGAGCGTGACGTCACATTTAACCACAACTAATTTTCAGCAGTAAACACTGCGGGACGTTGTTTTGAATGTGAATGCTGACATAATGCTGAAATGAGACTTGAATTTGTAGACATTTTACAACGTAAAGATGTGGGAATAAATCTACATTACAGTGAATTGTCACTAGAGGGCAGCAGTTTATTTCAGAAACAGGTTCAGTGTGAACCCGGGCTTTGACTGAGGTTTTTATTGGAGCCTAATGCATGGTTTGAAACCCTTTCTCTGGACATAACTGCTTTATCGCCTGAAAAAACACTGTCTAACATTAGAACACGTACAAATATTATTGAACACCATAAAACAAACAAAACCTATTTATTTCCTCTGGAAAATTATTATAAGGATTTAATCTCGAGTGATTTTATTTGGGAATTAAGGTAAGACCTTCTCTGTAAAATAGAGGTTTAAAAAAAGAAGAAGAGGAATAACATGGGTGGGCATGTTTAATTAATTTTAAATTCACTTTGAATTCATTTAAAATAGAGTCTGGTAAATAATTCACCAATGTTTTTAAACCGTGTAGGAGTGTGTTCTCTCCCTGCGCCTTCAGGTTGGGGAAAGGGCTCTGATTGTTGTTACTGCTTATGCACCGAACAGCAGTTCAGAGTACCAGGCCTTCTTGGGGACCCTAGAGGGGTTGCTGGAGAACACTCATTCTGGGGACTCCATTGTTCTGCTGGGGGACTTCAACGCTCACGTGGGTAATGACAGTGAGACCTGGAGGGGCGTGATTGGGAGGAACTGATCTGAACCCGAGTGGTGTTCAGTTATTGGATTTCTGTGCCCGTCACAGTTTGTCCATTACGGACACCATGTTCAAGGATAAAGGTGTCCAAAAGTACACCTGGCATCAGGACACCCTAGGCCGCATTTCGATGATCGACTTTAAAGTCGTATCATCTGACCTGCGGCCATATGTTCTGGACACTCAGGTGAAGAGAGGCGCTGAGCTGTCAACTGATCACCACCTTGTGGTGAGTTGGATCAGATGGCGGGGGAGGATGCCGGACAGACCTGGCAGGCCCAAATGTGTGCTGAGGGTCTGCTGGGAACGTTTGGCAGAGGAACCTGTCAGAAAGATCTTCAACTCCCACATTCGGCAGAGCTTCGACTGCATCCCGGGGGAGGCTGGTGACATTGAGTTCGAGTGGGCCATGTTCCGGGCCTCCATTGTTGAGGGGGCTGAACGGAGCTGTGGCTGCAAGGTTGTCGGTGCCTGTCG
Source organism: Hoplias malabaricus (assembly GCF_029633855.1). Lineage (NCBI taxonomy): Eukaryota > Metazoa > Chordata > Actinopteri > Characiformes > Erythrinidae > Hoplias > Hoplias malabaricus. The sequence goes on from NC_089805.1 coordinate 50,954,047, forward strand.
GGGTGGCAAGCCCCGCACTCGGTGGTGGACACCCTGGGTGAGGGGGGCTGTCAAGCTGAAGAAAGAGTCGTATCGAGCCTGGTTGGCTCAGGGGACTCCGGAGGCAGCCGACAGGTACCGAGGAGCCAAGCGGCTCGCGGCCTCGGCAGTCGCTGAGGCAAAAACTCGGGTGTGGGAGGAGTTCGGTGAGAACATGGAAAACGACTTTCGGTCGGCTCTGAGAAGTTTCTGGCAAACCGTCAGGCGACTCAGGAGGGGAAAGCAGTTTTCCACCAACACTGTATATGGTGGGGGTGGGGAACTGTTGACCTCGACTGGGGACGTCACCAGACGGTGGAAGGAATACTTTGAGGATCTTCTCAATCCCACCAGCACGTCTTCCGCAGAGGAAGCAGAGCTTGAGGACCCCGGGGGGGGGGGCTCGTCTATCACTGGGGCTGAAGTGGCCAAGGTGGTAGGGAAACTCCTTGGTGGTAGGGCCCCGGGGGTGGATGAGGTTCACCCCAGGTTCCTCAAGGCTCTGGATGTTGTGGGGCTGTCCTGGTTGACACGTCTTTGCAACATCGCGTGGACATCGGGCGCAGTGCCTCTGGACTGGCAGATTGGGGTGGTGGTTCCCCTTTTTAAAAAGGGGGATCGGAGGGTGTGTTCCAACTATAGGGGGATCACACTCCTCAGCCTCCCCGGTAAGGTCTATGCGGGGGTACTGGAGAAGAGAGTCCGACTGATAGTTGAACCTCGGATCCAGGAGGAACAATGTGGATTCCGCCCCGGTCGTGGAACACAGGGCCAGCTCTTTACCCTCGCTAGGATCCTGGAGGGTGCATGGGAGTTTGCTCAACCAGTCTACATGTGTTTTGTGGATCTGGAGAAGGCCGTGTCCCTCTGGGTATTCTGTGGGGGGTGCTCAGGGAGTATGGGGTACTGGGCTCTTTGTTTACGAGCTATCCAGTCCCTGTACAAACAGAGCAGGAGTCTGGTTCATATGGCTGGCAGTAAGTCCGACTGGTTTCCAGTCTGAGTTGGACTCCGTCAGGGCTGCTCGTTGTCATCGGTTCTGTTCACAATTTTTATGGACAGAATTTCTCGGCGTAGCCAAGTGGCAGAGGGTGTCCGGTTTGGGCTCTGAAACCGATCTCTAGGTGGTGATCAGCTCAGCACCTCTCTTCACTGGAAAGTCAGAGTGGTGGAAGGTGTCCGGATTGTAGGTCTCAGAATTCCATGTCTGCTTTTTGCAGATGATGTGGTCTTGTTGGCTTCATCAAGCCGGGACCTCCAGCTCTTGCTGGACCAGTTTGCAGCAGAGTGTGAAGCGGTAGGGATGAGGATCAGCACCTCCAAGTCCGAGTCCATGGTACTCAGTCGGAAAAGGGTGGAGTGCTCTCTTCAGGTTGGAAGTGAGATCCTGCCTCAAGTGGAGGAGTTTAAATACCTCGAGGTCTTGTTCACGAGTGAGGGAAAGATGGAGCGTGAGGTTGACAGGGGGATCGGTGCAGCGTCAGCAGTAATGCGGGCTCTGTACCGGTCCGTTGTGGTGAAGAGAGAGCTGAGCAGAAAAGCAAAGCTCTCGATTTACCGTTCAATCTACGTCCCAACCCTCACCTATGGTCACGAGCTTTGGGTAGTGACCGAAAGAACGAGATCGCGGGTATGAGCGGCTGAAATGAGTTTTCTCCGCAGGATGTCTGGACTCTCCCTTAGAGACAGGGTTAGGAGCTCGGACATCCGGAAGAGACTCGGAGTGTAGCTGCTGCTCCTCCACATCGAGAGGAGCCAGTTGAGGTGGTTCGGGCATTTGGTTCGGATGCCTCCTGGACGCCTTCCTGGAGAGGTGTTCCGGGCATGTCCAACGGGGAGGAGGCCCCGGGGAAGACCAAGAACACGCTGGAGAGACTACATGTCTGGGAGTGGGTGGCTGGGGAGAGGGAGGTCTGGGTTTCTTTGCTCCGACCGCTTCCCCCGTGACCCGGACCCGGATAAGCGGTGGATAATGGATGGATGGATGGATGGAGTTACTGCTGCAACTTTGTAGATTGAGGGGACGTGGCTATTGAGCAATGGCTGATTAATAATGGCTGTGAGGTGGGGGACCAGAGTAGGTATACAGGCTTTGGTTAGGGGTGTAGGGAGGGGATCAAGACAGCAGGTTGTGGTTTTAGATTTAGAAATAATTTCAAGAATGAGTGAATCAGTAACCAGCTCAAAAGCAGAGAAGAAAAGATGGGGTTCCAGAGGGAGAAGGGCTGACTACCAGGGAGAGAATGTATAGGTTGCAGGAGTGGTGTGTGAGTCAATAATTTGAGTTATTTTATGTTCAAAGAACTTACAAAAAGAGTCACAAAGTTCAAGAAGGGGCTACAATGCTGATAGGGTGTTTAAAGAGCATTGAGACAGTTAAATCCAACTGATCACGTGTGGAGTGACATCAAAAATGCTGAAGGATTTCATTCATTTTCCTTCATTTAACCAGGAAAGAATCTCACTGAGATTAAAAATCTCTCTTACAGGAGAGTCCTGGCCAAGACAGGCAGCAGCACATACAATGTTTCCACCAACACCACAGACCACAGAATCTCTAATAAGCTATTTAAGACATTTACAATCCATTTTGCTCAATTCCAATGTCTGAAGAATGCTTTTTAAAACATTAGTGGCACTAAGTCATGTACTTTAAATACTTTCTTTACCAAATATAAGTCTGATGGTGCAGCCTGACCAAAAGCTTGTTTTTCTATTTCAGTACGTACTGTGGAAACCTTAAGAAGATACAATGATTGAGAGTGTAATATCCATTAATTTTTTTATATGAAGAATGCAGAACTGTGTAATGTACTCCAATCAGGTTGGGCTGGAATATCTGTTTGAAGGTGTCAGATGTTAATGAACTACCAACAGCTAAACGTAAAGAATCTGATTCATTCATTCATTATCTGTAAGCCTTATCCAATTCAGGGTCGCGGTGGGTCCAGAGCCTACCTGGAATCATTGGGCGCAAGGCAGGGAATACACCCTGGAGAGGGCGCCAGTCCTTCACAGGGCAACACAGACACACACACATTCACTCACACACTCACACCTACGGACACTCTTTGAGTCGCAAATCCACCTGCAACGTGTGTTTTTGGACCGTGGGAGGAAACCTACGGACACTTTGGAGTCAGACGTAAAGCAGTTATCAGGAATAAAGGTAAAACAATCAAATGTTAGTTCAGTGATTAACAAAACAGCTACATCTCTTTAAAAATCATAGGATTGAATAACATTTCAGAATTGATGTCAATGTGCAGCATTACAGCAGAGTGCACTTTTCTGAATCACACACCTGTTCTCTCTACGAAACTTTTGAACGACTGAAGACACAGTTGTTCTTCCAATATTCGGATCAGCTTCAGCCATCGTAAGACCATGACTTAAAACATGGCCCACAATTGTTGCCCTTATTTCATCTGGGACAAACCTATGGGCATGGTCTCTCCTTCCTCTTCCTCTGTCTTGTTCCCTCAGTCTTCCACCACCCAGCCTTACCCCTCTTCTCCACTGTTCACGGCCTTGTCTTTCCACTGTGAGTCTGTGTGACACTGCAGTGTTTGGTGTCTATATGTATTTGTCAATTGAAGGTTCATGAGATGCACCTCTGAGCTATAGTTGAGAGCTGTTTGATCATTGTTTGATCTAAACCTTCACAAATTCCCCTTCTTCACTGAAAGCAAGGATTCACCTGAGAACAATTTAATCAGTTTAGGAAAAATTACCAAAATTTACCAAAAAGGTTTCATAGAAATGTACAAATGAGGCCTGAGAGATTATGACATGTTCAGCACTTTTGCAGGTAATGACCCAGGCAATGACCTAAAGCCTAAATGTATTGGAGGGTAAGACAATTCAACAGACAATCAGTAGAACACATTTTGATGAACATGACATAAGCAATTGATGAAAACAGCCGACAATTGAACACGACCATTTGCATGAATGTACAAAAGCATTTCCAAAATGAGAAACACAGTGAGAAATGCTATTATGATGTGCACAAGTGACAAGGAGATGTGAAGATTGAATGAACAATTTTGAGAATTTCAATTCTGATCTGAGAAATGAGCCAAATTCACTGAGAAAAACTGTAATCATTTGTGCTACACAACCCTGACCTGGAAAAGCGGTTACAGACAATGAATGAATGAATTAGTGCTAAACGGTCTTGTCTTTCTCCTCTGTATCATAACGACACGCTCTGTCATTGACCAACAGTAAAGAGCATCAATTTGAATTTGGTCCAGTCTCTTTCAGTAAATCTCCCACACACAGTAATGAAAGTGTGTATTGTTTATATGCACCTCACAGTAAAAATGCAGCCTGTGCATTTTCACTGCCATCAAAAACATTCAGAAATGACTTACAGAGTTACTGATGTACTGACAATGTGGCTAAACGTGTTGACCGTCCTGTTCATAATCAACCACCCAAGGTCTTGTTCTGATGACACTGACATGTTCATTGAGATAGAGACTTCATTCTGGGACGTGATCTAAGGATTCTGAGCATGTTACAGGCATTTGACAGTGATCCAGGGCGTGGTGCTGTTTGTACGAAATGTTGTGAGAAATGCTCCAAAGCGACTGAGAACAAACTGTAACTGTGATGTGTTTAACTCCTTATCTTTGTGGCGGGGCGCACGCTCCAGGGGCTACTACTATGCACCCTCTATAAAATAAAAGAGCTTACCGCCACATACAATAACCACGACTACGCCACCCCAATTGTATAAAGGGTATGGGGACCCCTGTCAGGTTTCTCAAATAAATGAGTGATAAGGCTGCTTAACAAAAGGCACTTTATTCAGTCAACACAGTATAAAAATCAATTCACATTAACACGAGTCTTGAATTCAATAGTGAACACCAGGAACACTCCCATTCAGCCCAATACCTCTGGCAAAGCCTAAAAGGTTAATAGTAAGATGCCCACAGAGTAATAAAGAAGTTCCAATTAATTACCCCAAGGAAACAAAACAAAGAAAACACCTCTAAACATAAACCACTCACAAAAAGAAAGAAATCAAAAGTACTCAAACTTAAGCCTTGGGGCGGAACACTAATAATTACTCTAGGGCCATCACAATTAAGACTTATTCAAATGCGTTAAACACTAAATGGGCATACAGGGCAACCCCTAGTAACACTGAGTAAAAATAGTGGTCCTATGGTCCACTCAGAGAAGGAAATTAAAAGACAACAGTACAGATGGCTCAATAAATCAATACAATACTGCTAAAAATTTGGCATGAGAGGCAAGCAAGTAATATAAAAAGAGGGAGAGGAAAAAAAAAAGAAAAGAAACAAAAGAAAACAGTGGCCTACAGGCAACCAGGCCTGGCGCCACTGAAACATAAAACACAGGATCAGTCTACATTTCAGTACACTCCTGTCCTTAAAACATAACAATCAAAATGCTAAGATGAGATGCACTAATAAAAAAAATAAACACCCACCTAGAGGCTGCAAAGCACGATCAACTGGCACAGGAAGTGTGACATTCAGGCCACCGCGGTCAATTACTATATTGAAGTTAAAACATAAATCGCCATTAACCGCATTGCTCCCCATATCACAATTCCTAACCCACCAAAATAAGATGCACTAATATAAAAAAGAGAAACACCAACCTAGCTGCTGCAAAGTGCGATCAACCAGCACCGGAACAATGACGTTCAGGCAACTGCAATCAAGTGTAAGCCTTAACGGCGAAGTCAGTTATCCGTGGCCTCGAACCACCATCTACCCTATAGCTCGCTGGGTAGTCAAGCAAGGCTAGAAACCTGCTTAGAACTCGGACACTTGGCTTCCAATTCGGCCAGAGAAATACGACTCAGCTTCCACCGCCGCGACGACGCTGCACGCCCACACACACCACCTTGGTTGATCAAAAAAGCGGAAGTGAAAATTATTGGTGATCCTGGGGCTTTTATCGTCCTATCCAACCCACCAGGTGGCGACAATAATACCCTCTTTAGCGCTCCCTGTCAACCATACCACATTCACCCCCTCTTTCAAAGTTCATCGTCCCGGTGAACTAGTTACCCCACCAGAACACTACTGCCATGGCCGAAAAATGGTAAGAATGGGGCCAGATGTGACTAAACCAGTAACACAATTTGATGTAGCTGCACGAGGGAGATGGAAAGGGTTTGGATGCTGGCCCGCAGTGCTACGAGCCGAACGCCGCAACACAGGAACAGGTAAAAACTCCGGCCCTTGATGTTCAGGTATCAAAGGCACCTGAGGAGCTAAGGGGCTAGCAGATGCGCTAACTGTACACCCCTGCTGCTCTTGGATAGGTTCCACTACCTGACCTAAAAGAGGATCAGTCACTCTCCCAACCACATCAGCTACTGGGGGCCCTACACCCACCAATACCTCTCCCGATACACTCTCTTCTTCTGAATCATCTAAACCTACCTCCTGATGACAAGCTAACCCGGGTTCTACAATAACCTTTTCGGCTGGTGTTAGTGAATTTGTTGCCGTGGTCACAACCTTTAATTCTGACCGATGCACTGTTTTGCAACCTTCCTCAGTCCCTGTTGGCCTAATCTTATACAGAGTCCCCACATGATCTAAGCACTCCACTATATCAAAGACAGTAGAACTCCAGAGATCCTGTACCTTATGCCTACCTTGAAAATGATTCCTACAACGAACCTGTGTGCCTGGAGAAAGTAGGGGTGCTGGTGCATTATAATTACGCCTCCGATATGCTGCTGCCTCCTCTAAATGTTCTTTTGCTCTAACGTACACCTCAGCCAAATGCTCCCTATGTTGGGCTACCCAATCAGAAAGATCAATGTTCCCCTCCCCTTCCTCACAACCATTCCCCAACAACCTATCAATGGGCAGCTGTGGTTTCTGCCCAAACATTAATTCATATGGGGAGTAATGGGTAGACTGGTGCACCGTGGTGTTATAAGCAAACACTAACTGTGGTAACAGTTGTGGCCACTTCCTTTTCTTTTCAGGAGGCAAAGTTCTAAGCAAATCATGCAGAGTTCTATTAAAACGCTCACATTGCCCATTGCCTTCCGGATGGTAAGGTGTAGTCCGACTCTTCTCTATGCCGTAGAGTTCACAAAGGCGTCGCAACAACTCCCCCTCAAAGCTACGACCCTGATCTGAATGGATCCTTTGAGGTACCCCATACACATAGAACCACCTTTCGGTTAACACCCTCACCACCGTACTGGCTTTTTGGTCAGGCACTGGATATGCTTGGGTAAATTTTGAAAATACATCTGTAATTACCAACACATTCTCTTGTCCGCTACTAGCCCGCTCCAAAAGGGTAAAATCGATGGCCACAATTTCTAAAGGTCGAGTGGCCAATAAACTACCCATAAAGGTTCTTACTTTAGGGCGTGTGGCCTTAGCCACGGAACATCGGTCACACTGAAGGCACCAATCCCTCACATCTTGCCACATCTTAGGCCAGTAACACCTCTGCCGCACAAGGTCCGTAGTGCGCTCTATACCCTGGTGACCGTGATGGTCATGTAGCCCGGTGAGCACCTCACCCTGCAGTGCCTTAGGCAACAACAACTGAAAGACTGGGTTGGTTGCTGGCGGAAATTTAACTTGTCTGTACAAAACGCCCTCATTCTCTATAATCCTAGGCCATTGCCTAACCAACTCCCTCAACCCCTCTGTCTCCCTTCTTAGCTCTAGTACCGTAGGCTTCCGTCCTTGCTTCCAATACCGCAAGAATGCGGCAATACATGGGTCAGCCGCTTGCAACACCTTAAGGTCAGCCCTACTGCGACTAGGGACTGCATCTACTGTCTGACACAACAGGTCGCGTCTCTCTAAGCCACCTACCTGATGAGCTACCTCGAGGGGAATGGAAACCCCTCCTACCAACCCCCCCGGAAAAGCTTCAGAAGGGACAGGCAACCGAGACAAGGCATCTGCATTGCGATTGGCCACGCCTGGGCGATACTTGATCTCATAATCAAACAATGCTAACTGGGATGCCCACCGCTGTTCTACTGCCCCCAGTTTTGCAGACTGTAAATAACTCAACGGATTGTTATCCGTATAAACGATACATTTATTGCCCAAAAGATACTCCCTAAATTTTTCAGTTAAAGCCCACTTTAAAGCCAACAGCTCTAACTTCATAGTGCTGTAGTTTGACATATTTCGCTCCGATGGTCGCAACCCACGACTGGCATATGCAATTGGCCGTCGCTGCCCATCTACATCCTGGGACAACACTGCCCCTAACCCAGCATGACTCGCATCAATTTCCACATGGAAAGGGCGAGTGAAGTCAGCATATCCCAGCACAGGTGCACTTACAAGTCGCTCTTTAAGACCTAAAAAGCTCCTCTCACAGGCTTCATCCCAATGTTGCCCAAGGGGATCCTGCACTCTAGGCCTGGGTCGTTTTTTAGAGCCCTGTATGGCACTCACAAGTCGATGCAGGGGAGCCGCCAAATGAGCAAACCCCTCCACAAACCGTCTATAATATGAGGCAAAACCTAAAAAGGACCGCAACTCCTTAACCGTTGACGGTCTTTTCCAGTCCTCTACTACCCGGATCTTCTCCGGGTCAGTGGACACACCTGCAGCGGAAATGACATGCCCCAAATAACCGACCTCCGTCTGAAAGAACTTACATTTCTGTAACTTCAGTTTTAGGTTATGCTGTTGCAACCTGCCCAGTACCATATCCAAACGTTGGAGATGCTGCTCGACAGTTGGAGAGAAAATGACCACATCATCTAGATACAACAACAGGGAATGGAAACTTTGGTCGCCAAAAATCCGTTCCATCAATCGCTGAAACGTACTCGGCGCATTGCATAGACCAAATGGCATCCTGTTAAATTCAAACAGGCCGAAAGGTGTACAGAAGGCAGTTTTCTCTCTATCCTGTTTAGCTACTGACACCTGGTTATACCCACTGGCCAAATCTAATGTACTAAACCACTTAGCACCACTCAAAGCATCTAGGGATTCTTCGATCCTAGGCAAAGGAAAAGCATCTTTGCGCGTCTTAGCATTAAGTTGACGATAATCGACACACAAACGGATGGACCCATCCTTCTTCTGAACAACCACTATGGGCGATGCATAAGGGCTTGTACTAGGGCTCGCTACTTTACGAGCTACCAGTTCTTGTATATGAGCTTTCACTAGATCATACTGCGAAGGTGCAAGGCGCCGATACCTCTGCCTCACTGGAATAGGATCCACAAGAGGGATGGTATGCTGAACCAGTGTAGTACATCCCAAATCACCATCATGTTGACTAAAGGTGTCACGATACTTCTCCAAAACTGTTCGAGCTTGTTCCTGTTCTTGATCAGAAAGAGAGGGCCAGGTACATTGGGAAAAATCAATGCCAAACCCATCATCCCTTTGAACAGACTGAATTGTCACCACTTGCTGCTGCTCATCTCTCTGGACTTGCACGGTACTACCACTAGAAAAACATTTAGGTACATAAAGCTCCCCCAACACCACCTTGGGCTGAAACCACCTATCTTGATAACTCACATTCACCACAGGCACATGTATCACTCCCTGTTCCACAGTCAAAAAGGCTGAAGGGATGAGAAGGTCACCGGGCAAATGGCCATCCACAAAGGATGCTGGCTCCAACATCCCAGAAGAAAGAACACGCCCCAGACCACCATGGCACAAGGCAGGCACAAACTTCATAGTGCCAGCTGGTACTCGAACAGCAGGGCCACGCTGCATTCTAACCAGGCCTACCCTACCCCCATGACAAGTACGCTCCAAATGCTGACATTGCGAAAATGCTCTTTGCCACACCCTACCAGCCTGTTGGACCTCTGGGGAACGGAACAGTGCCGGCCCATGTTGTAAAAACAGCTCGTTATAACACTGACTAATTATATTCATCCCCAGCAACCCCGGAATAGCGTTCTTAGAGAGAAGAGTACTAGACTCACTAGAACCTTTAGTAACCAAAATACCCATACGGGGTAAAACCTTGCCAAAAACGCACACGTCCACTTCCAGATACCCCAAGTATGGAATATCTAGTCCATTAGCAGCCTTTAACTGCAACCATGGACATGACTGCAAGGATGGCTGCAAGTGACCTCGTAAATACTCATTAAAAAACTGATCTGTAACTGTGCTTACCATTGACCCGGTATCTAATAAGCAAGGCACTACCACTCCCCCAATCTCAATCTCCACTGTAGGGCATTCACCAACTAACCTTGTTGCTCCTGAAAGTCCAAAGCCCTGTTCCTCCCCTCCCGACACCTGGGCTATTGTATCGGGGGGTACTAGTTTTCCTGTTGCTGAACGGTAGCCCGGTCTACTGCTCCCCCCACTCTTAGTCCAACACTGGCCTCTGCTTTACAAAAACGAATGTGCCCCGGCTGACCACAACGTAGGCATATTGGCTTACCGTCGGCCTGAAACCGATACCGTGAATGGCGGTTAATCTGGTGACCTTGGGGCCTAGGGACTAAAGGGGCAGACTCGAGACGCTGCATGATAGCATCCAACTGGACTTGTTGCTTCCGTAGGTTCTCCTTTAGGTCTGTCAGTTCGCCTGAACGGTTAACCAAAACAGCATTTACATCTCCCTCGCGCTCAGCTACTAAATGGGTGTGACAAGAGTGTACTCGGGGGCGATGGCTGAAAGATTCACCTTCCTCCGCCCAACGAATTGCTTCGCTACGAATATCCAAAAGGTCACCTCGGAGTCTACACGGACCTGGCGCCGTAACTCCCTTCGCAGTGAACTATCACGTATATGTTCAATAAACTGATCGCGCAAGGTAATGTCAGGACTGGCAAAACATAAAGGATCCCTACGCTTCACAGCCTCCATTAGTGACATTAAGGCATGGGAATAAACTCTTAATGACTCGCCCTCACGTTGTCGCCGCTGAAAAAACTGAGTTTGCAGACTAACGCATGACTGCGAACACCCATACACACTACTTAAAATACTAAAAATCCCTTCTGGTCCTTCCCTCTCAGAGTCAGGACGAAACTTGACTTCTGCCTTTGCTTCGCCATCCAACAGGTCAAGTACGCTCAAAGCCTGCTCACCCCTAGACCCAGGACGTAATATCAAATACCGCCGAACGTCTCTATACATTCCTCCACCTTAAGGGAATCTACTGCCGGGTTTCCAGAAAACCTGGGACATTTTCTGTCCCTAGGCATATAAACATAACGTTCTACTACTCCACCCACAATCGAAGAATTCCCCTGGACAGAACTAGAAGTATATGATTGCCTGGAAGTACCTTCAACCGCGTTATCTACCCTTGCGGCTACAGGTCTCTGAGTTACCTCCTCTCTGAGTCTAGTATTTTCTGTCCTGAGCTGCTGAACTAGCTCGGTAAGGGCCTTAAGCTGATCTGCCAAATTCTCATCTGCCATTATTATTATTAATATATATATATATATATATATATATATATATATATATATATATATATATATATATTTTTTTTTAAAGAAATATACTCTCTCAAAAAAAGAAAGAAAACTAAATCTATAACCAAAACCCAAAAGAAAAGAGAAAAAAACAAAGGAGAGAGAAATGGAAGAAAAAAAAATCTGTAGGTGTAAGTGGCTTCAGCTCCAATCCCCAGGTCCTCAGGCTCCTTCTGGATGGCAAAAGTCTTCTGTTGGCATCAACGCTTCAGTCCAGCCGTGACCACCGCTCTCTCCGTCCCTCCTCCTTCTCCCTTCTCCTCTCCCTCCAAACACCTACTTGCCAAGCCAAATACTGAGCCACCATATACTATTGACCACACACCTGTCAAACAGCCTTAATCTAATCACGATCCTGCCGACTACGCCAAGAATGTGGCGGGGCGCACGCTCCAGGGGCTACTACTATGCACCCTCTATAAAATAAAAGAGCTTACCGCCACATACAATAACCACAACTACGCCACCCCAATTGTCTAAAGGGTATGGGGACCCCTGTCAGGTTTCTCAAATAAATGAGTGATAAGGCTGCTTAACAAAAGGCACTTTATTCAGTCAACACAGTATAAAAATCAATTCACATTAACACGAGTCTTGAATTCAATAGTGAACACCAGGAACACTCCCATTCAGCCCAATACCTCTGGCAAAGCCTAAAAGGTTAATAGTAAGATGCCCACAGAGTAATAAAGAAGTTCCAATTAATTACCCCAAGGAAACAAAACAAAGAAAACACCTCTAAACATAAACCACTCACAAAAAGAAAGAAACCAAAAGTACTCAAACTTAAGCCTTGGGGCGGAACACTAATAATTACTCTAGGGCCATCACAATTAAGACTTATTCAAATGCGTTAAACACTAAATGGGCATACAGGGCAACCCCTAGTAACACTGAGTAAAAATAGTGGTCCTATGGTCTACTCAGAGAAGGAAATTAAAAGACAACAGTACAGATGGCTCAATAAATCAATACAATACTGCTAAAAATTTGGCATGAGAGGCAAGCAAGTAATATAAAAAGAGGGAGAGGAAAAAAAAAAGAAAAGAAACAAAAGAAAACAGTGGCCTACAGGCAACCAGGCCTGGCGCCACTGAAACATAAAACACAGGATCAGTCTACATTTCAGTACACTCCTGTCCTTAAAACATAACAATCAAAATGCTAAGATGAGATGCACTAATAAAAAAAATAAACACCCACCTAGAGGCTGCAAAGCACGATCAACTGGCACAGGAAGTGTGACATTCAGGCCACCGCGGTCAATTACTATATTGAAGTTAAAACATAAATCGCCATTAACCGCATTGCTCCCCATATCACAATTCCTAACCCACCAAGATAAGATGCACTAATATAAAAAAGAGAAACACCAACCTAGCTGCTGCAAAGTGCGATCAACCAGCACCGGAACAATGACGTTCAGGCAACTGCAATCAAGTGTAAGCCTTAACGGCGAAGTCAGTTATCCGTGGCCTCGAACCACCATCTACCCTATAGCTCGCTGGGTAGTCAAGCAAGGCTAGAAACCTGCTTAGAACTCGGACACTTGGCTTCCAATTCGGCCAGAGAAATACGACTCAGCTTCCACCGCCGCGACGATGCTGCACGCCCACACACACCACCTTGGTTGATCAAAAAAGCGGAAGTGAAAATTATTGGTGATCCTGGGGCTTTTATCGTCCTATCCAACCCACCAGGTGGCGACAATAATACCCTCTTTAGCGCTCCCTGTCAACCATACCACATCTTCATTAAACACAAGCACCTTTACATTGTATTAATCAGAATAACTATATTCTCAATAAGGAAACAGGGTGTTTGTGTAGAAAGGTAGTGTAGTAGGCCTCTGAATCTAAAACTATTAATAAATGTCTGTTTCAACGTCTGAAATCTGTACTACTTTATATTAGAGGATTAATAATTAACACCACTGCGTTCTGTATTAATTTACATTTTGCACAGCACCCCAGCTTTTCTGGAAATGGGGTTTATCCATCACTTTGTAAAGAGAAGTCCTGGAGCTTACTGCAAATACATTATTAAAAGAACAGCACGCTACCCCCCAGCTGTAGGACAGGGCTGAATCTACTGTAACTTAGCACCAACAAGTGGATACAGTCAGAAGCAGTGTTCAGAAAAGGCAGTGGAGTTCTCCTGTTTTCAGCCTTCAAAACACTGCCATGTTCAAGTCCATAGAAACCTACTAATGTCTCCAAATTACTGACAAATTTAACAAAACACAAGCCTTTTTCATCAGAAACTTTAATACACACTCTGTGTAGAGGAGGGGTTCACTATCTCTACACCATCAACTCAACCTTCATCTGATCAGGGAAACACACACTTCACACACACACACACACACACACACACACACATACACACACTTCACACACACACACACACACGCGCAGACACGCAGACACACACACACTTCACACACACATACACACACTTCACTCACTTTTTTTTCATTAAATATTTTTTCATTTTATTTTAAGTTTTACCGCCAATACATGCACAGGAACAACTCCAGAATTCTTTGAGGAAACCACTTCAACCTTCGTCAGAGTGTCGACCTGATTAAGATCGTGATGCACCTCTATGATGACAAGCTTATTCACTCCTACATCAACCTGAGAGAGAGAGAGAGTGAGAAGGAGAGAGAGAGAGAAGGATGGTACAGTGTTAGAGAAGTGTTTTACTCTACATCTGTTTACTGTGGAGGAATAAATATGTCATTACTGCAAATAAATAAAATATATTATATATTTGTAATTAAGAAATTAATGAGTGAAAAAAAATGATTTTCTAAATAAAAAAACAATTATCTCGACTCAGGAAACACACACTGAACATTTACTACATTATTTAATTAAACATAATGAACTCTGACCTCTTTGTTTCTCAACACCACTGTTAATAATGTTCAGAATTAGGGTGAATGCAGTATTCCCCACTTGCCCCTACCACATATGGCACTTTTCCACTGTATGGACCTTATTCGACGAGTAAACACAACGAGTAAACAACGTTTAAGGTCACTGCTGCCATTGCTGTGTTCTCCAAAGCCCACTGTTCCTGCTAGAGACTGGGTTTAGAGGCGACACCCAATACATTTAGTGATAATATCTGATCGTGGAACTCTTCTGAAGGAGAATGAGGCCCTAAATGTAACTAAAGTCCAGCAGCTCCTCTGATATCACTGCAGACTGGTGCAGAGCTGCTACAGAGCGGTGCTAGTCGCCTGGGAATGAAGCGCTGCTCTGTTCTGATGACGTATCAGGGTCTTGAAGGGTCGTCGTAGGGGGAGATTTAACCACTGCACCCTGTAACTCAACCCCAAGGGGAGCGAGGACACTCAGAAACAACAAGGAGGGGGGGATGGGGAATGGGATTCACCCTAAAGTGAGTACTGCAGCAGCTGGGGTAACTACAGTCTGGGTTACAGTGTAATGTAAAGCTTCCACAAGGGGGCGTTTGTGTTCATGTTCAGTTTGGGTTTGTGTCTCTTAAACATAACTTTATTATTCCCACTCAAACAGCACAATCTTAACTAGAACCTTTATCTAGAACCTCCTTTCAGCTTGTTCATGTTTTTCTGGGGATTACACATTTATTACCAACAGACAAACCATAATCACGTATAAAAAGTTAAATGTACCTTGATTCTGTAGTTCACTCCTCCAGCAACTTGGGTTTGGTACGTCAGAGCCTCGAAACGAGAAAACTCCTCTCCAAGCTGCTTTTGGACTTCAGGCTGTAGCTGAAATAATAAAAAAACATTTTACAACTACAGCACAAACAACAGTAAATCAGAATAATATCTCCACAGACTGTCTTCACTTTTAATAATAATAATACTAACAGACCACCTTCACTATAATAATAGTACTGATGATGATGATGATACAGCTTCAGCTAAAAGTCACTGTTCTCAATGCCAAGTGTGGGCTGGAGGCGTCTATGTGGAACTGTTTTGACCTAATCCAGCTTATGAACTGTGCATTAAGAAGGGTTTTCATGCAATTACAACAGTTTATAAACAACCAGATATTGTGCTGTAAGCTGTTTATAAACTCTCATGAGCTTTAGAAGAAGGGTTATCAGTTTAGACCCAGATTAGACACAAGGTATCAACAGTTTTCCGTCAGTGAAATGAATAACACACTGGAACACAGCAGTGGGTTTTAATTCTGACCCTGAGCAGGACGGAGCACTTACAGAAGAATAAATTACAGAGAAGAAAAACATTCACCTTCCTGCAGATCTCATTCACGCTGTTGTCAGCGTTCTTCCACTCTGACCATCCTCCAAGTTGTGGAGTTGTTGGAGCAGACTCTGCGATCGCGAACAAGACAACAACGAGCAGGAGACAGAAGCGAGACGCCATGGTGCTGAGGAGAGTCTTTCAGGAGAAGTGACACCTCTGAGTGAGTGGAGTGTAGTTCTGAGAGTGAGTTCAAACTGCTGTAAAGCTGCTGTATTTCTACCTGCATCTTCATCACTATCACCTTCATCTCTCAGCACAGGAACCAATCAGAAATTAAACCACTTCCTGAGGCAATAATAAGAGTCTTGCCTCATTTTCCTGTGAAACCTGTTCCTCCAGATGTTTGGAAAAATACTTGATTTCTTCGTTTTAAACAATTTCTCTGCAGAAAAGATTTCTTTATTTTAATTTTCAGAGGAAAAAACACCTTTAAAACCTCTGCTCTGTCTCTGTGTGTGTGTGTGTGTGTCTGTTTGTGTTTGTGTGTGTGTTGTCTCAGTGGCTGTGTGTGTGTGTGTGTGTGTGTGTGATTGTGTGTGTGTGTGTTGTCTCAGTGGCTGTGTGTGTTTGTGTGTGTGTGTTGTCTCTGTGGCTGTTAGCTCAGGGTTCTAGAAGAGGTAGGTTGGTAAGTTCATCCATTTCAAGACTGCCTTCTAGGATGATCCTGACACTTGAAGGGTTCAGTAGAGGTGATGCCTGGTTTTGGACCAATGACCTGGAAATCTGCATCATCCAGATTCTATAGACAGTGAGAGACAAAAACAGTGTTGAGTGTCAATTACAATTTGTCTAAATATAGACAGAAAGACAGAGGTCTATAGATAAATAGTTAGCTGTAGAGGAACAGATAGATAGACAGGTGTAGTTAGACAGTCAGGTGTAAAGAAATGGACAGATAAAGAAAAGATACTCACAGAGCTACTTATGAAGAACTTGGAGCCTTGAGGGGACTTCCAATGATGTGTCTATGGCTGTTAGCTCAGGGTTCTGGAAGAGCGTGACATGCATGAGATAATTTGGGTTTTATTTCTCCAAGCTTTAAGAAATTTGTCTCTGACATTTTTGCCTTAAGTTATGGTCATATTTCCATATTTTTTTCACAAACACTATAATGTACAAAGTTTAAATAATTTAATATTAATATTTAATGTTCCTGATGCTACCAAGGACAAGGCTCAATCCTTGTGCTCTTTTCACACAGAGAAAAGGACAGTATTTGCATTTCCAATAACTTTATCTGTGAGGCTGGTAATGTCTGATATTAACTCTGAGGCCCAGAACATTTAACGAAGTAAAGGAAACTGTTAACCTCAGCCAAACCACTAGGACCAGCACAGATTAAGAATATAAAAGTTAATTTGTCTAGTTAGAAAACTGTGTTTGGTTTACAGTTGAACACGAACCACCTTTACACTTTGTAATGACTCTAAAATTCACACACTGTAATTAATTTTCTAACATAAGATAAGCATATAATCATTTTTCTTTTCAGTCACTTACTTATGGAAAACAACTCACCAATTTCCAGAATGTGAAAAAGAGCTTGAGGGAAAAGAAAGACATCTCGTTTGACTCAGTCAACTGTAATTTGTAACTGTAATTAGCTCTTCTCTGAAGAAAAGAAGAAATGAAAACTATGTCCTAAAAAGGTATTTGCCCAAGGAAAAAAAAAGTAAAATGCAGAAAACACCAAATCTTATTGTGTAAAAATGAGAAAAAGGCTTCCAAACTTGTACAGGGTCTTCCACAAAACAAACCAAGACTAGGCTCATTGGAACTGACCAATGAAAATCTGGCAAAGTGCTATAGGGTGTGGTCCCAGCTACAAATTGATATTTTAAGTTCGTTCAAATTAAAAATATTAGTGCACACAGTTATTCTCTCAAAATAGGAGCACATACTAAAACATTTTAAGTAATGCAATAAAATATTTTCTTTTAAGTAGTGGTTACTCAAACTGTTTCCATAGAAACAAACTACGGGTTAATAGTGTGGGTTTAAAAAGAGCGTCTCAGAGAGGCAGGGTTACAACCTCTCTAAATCATACAGAGTGCTGGGTCTTCTCCTATGCTCTCTCCTCTTCAGCTCACTCCACAGGGTTTCTATTGGGTTGAGGTCTGGGGACTGAGATGGCCATGAGAGGAGCTTGATTTTGTGCCTTGTGAACCATTTTTGAGTAGATTTGGCCACATGTTTAGGGTCATTACCTTGCTGAAAGACCCAGTGGCGACCCATCTTCAGCTTTCGGGGAGAGGCCTCCAGATTCTGATTCAAAATGTCCTGATATCTCAAAGAGTTCATGATCACATGTGTCCTTACATTGTTCCCAGGTCCTTTGGAGGAGAAACAGGCCCACAGCATCACCGATCGTCCCCCATACTTAACAGTAGGCATGAGGTGTTTTTTTGCGTACCTATCCTTGGTGTTACGTCAGACCCACTTAGAGTGTTTGTTGCCAAAAATCTCTATCTTTGGTCTCATCTGACCAAAGCACACAGTCCCAGTATAATCCCAGTACCGCTGGCAAACTCCACCCGTTTACGCTTATAACTCAGAAAAGGCTTTCTCCATGCATGCCTCCCAAACTTTTTGGCATGTAGATAGCACCTGATGGTTGTTTTGGAGACCTCGTGACCCCAAGATGCTACCAGTTTGTTTGTTTGCTTGCTGCTGTTTAGTACTGTTCCTAAGCTCTTTACTTAAAGTCTTTACTGTTAATTCCTTGCTAACTTATTCTTATCCACTACCATTTTATTATTGTTGTTTTCATATTAATAACTTCTCTCAATTAATAACTGCTTCTCTCCTGATTATGGCGACCGCGGAGGAACGATCTCTCTCCAGGCTCAGCACGGAGATCGAGCAGTTGGGCCGCCGAATTCAGCGTCTCCTGGAGAAGCAGACGGAGCTCCAGCGGGAGAAGACGAGCTCCCCGGGACGGCCATCTTCACTAAAGCCCCGAACTGGGAGCGTAAGTGTGGGCATGGGAAGCCAAGGTTGTCTCCCCCTCTACCGCAGCCAGACTTCACCTCTACTAACCAGTTTGAGGTGCTCAGTTCCTGGCCCTCACCTGCACCGGAACCGGCACCGAGAGCTAAACAGGGCGGTGTTCTTATCATCGGCGACTCTATAGTCAGACATTTGAGAGTCTCAGGCACAAAGAGTAACGCTACTGTGTCCTGTCTTACAGGTGCTCGTGTCCTGGATGTTGCCAGGCGACTTCCCTCGGCGCTGCGGCAGCATGAGGACCTCGGCACCGTCGTTCTCCATGTGGGGATGAACGACACTTCCGCCCGCCGCAGCGAGGTCCTGAAGGAGCACTACCGTTTGCTTCTGGATACCGCTCGGAAGAAGACGGACGCCAGGATCATCGTCTCCGGCCCCCTACCCACCTACAGACGAGGATGTGAGGCATACAGCAGGCTCTTCGCACTCCACTCCTGGCTCTGGGTTTGGTGTGGCAGTCGGCGTGGACTACGTCGACCACTGGGAGTGTTTTCGGGAACGTCCTGCCCTCTACCACCGGGATGGGCTTCACCCTAGTCATCTAGGTTCTGCAGTTCTCTCTGGGAACATCGAGGATGTTCTTCGCCAGGCTTGACTAACCCCACCCACCAGCACAAACCAGGCAAGTAGATTACACAGCGAACGGGTAAATGATTTTAAGGATACACTTACAGATAATGGCCATTTGTTTGCCCATAGTAAGGGTATATCTACAAAGCTTGCTCTAAGAAATATAAAAATTTGTTACAGTATCAAGACTGTGTCTGTCCCCCGAATCAAACTTAAACCCAGAAAATATCAAACAGCATGCCCCAATAACCTAATCACTATTAAACCATCAGAAACAGAGGGTAGTATCATCCCCACAGACCTAAAGTTTTGCCTACTCAATATAAGAGCACTTAACTCTAAAGCAGTCATTATACATGAAATAATAATGGATCAGAAACTTGATGTTTTATGCCTTACTGAAACTTGGGTCAGAAGTGATGAATCAAATTCAGCACTAAATCAAGCCACTCCTACAGGCTATAAATATGTACACAGCCCCAGACTGACAGGCAAAGGGGGTGGATTATGTTTAATTTACAAAAATAATTTAATTATTAACCAAAAACATGGTTACAACTGTACTTCCTTCGAAACTAGTACATTAACATAATTAACCCCGCCACAAATAAGAACACTATCTCCTTATTAAACATTTATCGACCACCAGGGCCCTATTCAGAATTTATAAAAGAATTTGGTGAACTAGCTGCTAATTTAGCAGTGTCCTGTGATACGTTAATAATTGCAGGAGACTTTAACATTCATTTTGAGAAAAGTGATAATCCCCTAAAAAAGGTGTTCACATCAATCATAGATTCTGTTGGTTTCACACAAAATGTATCAGGTCCTACTCATTATTGTAATCACACACTAGACTTGGTTTTGACCCTGGGCACGAACATAAAAAACCTAAATATTCTCCCTCAGTCTTCCACAGTCTCAGACCACTACCTAATTTCATATGAACTTTGTTTAGATGTTAAAAAATGTACATGCCCACATTATTATCTAAAGCGCTCACTAACCCCATCTACAGCCCCTAAATTTACTGAAAACATTACTGATTTATTGACCTCAGTCAGTAGTCCAGCAGACCCACTGGAGCTGGACAGACTAACGAACTACTTAGATAACACCCTTCGATCAACTTTAAATAGTGTAGCACCACTTAAGTGTAAAAAGCTACGACAGAAAAAACTTGCTCCCTGGTATAATGAAGAAACACTCACCCTAAAACAAACCGTAAGGAAATTAGAGCGGAAATGGCAGTCGACTAAATTGGAAGTATTTCACTGTGCCTGGAAAGACAGCCTTATCCAATATAGAAGGGCACTCGTCAATGCACGCTCAGCACATCTGTCCTCACTGATTGAAAATAATAAAGACAATCCTAGAGCACTCTTTAATGTAATCTCTAAACTTACAAACAATCGGGCAGCTACTGATCCACAGATCCCAGCCATTCACACCAGCAATGCTTTTATGGACTTTTTTAACAATAAGATTGAAAATATTAGACAAACAATAAATACCACATTACTAAATCCAGCCTGTCTCTCATCTGGTGTGGATGATATTGAACAAAACATAGAAGAAAGACTAGAGGACTTTGACCCACTACCACAGCTAGAACTGGAGAAAATCATCTACAGGTCAAATTGTACGACCTGCACACTTGATGCAATACCAACAAAACTATTTAAAGAAGTATTACCAGTCATAATCAATCCCCTTTTAACAATCATAAATTCGTCCCTTAGACTGGGTCACATACCCAAAGCATTTAAACTAGCAGTTATTAAACCTCTGATCAAGAAACCAAATCTTGATCCTAGTGTACAATCCAATTACAGACCCATCTCTAACCTTCCCTTCATATCTAAGATATTAGAAAAAGTTGTGGCCCAACAACTTAGGTCACACTTGCATAAGAATAACATATATGAAAAATTTCAATCTGGTTTTAGGCCACACCATAGCACCGAAACGGCTTTAGTTAAGATAACAAACAACCTTCTTCTCGCCTCTAATCGAGGCTGCGTATCCATGCTAGTTCTACTAGACCTCAGTGCAGCTTTCGATACAATTGATCATACTATTCTGCTAGAAAGATTAAAAAACATGGTTGGAATAACAGGAACAGCCCTATCATGGTTTAAGTCTTACCTCACAGATCGCTATCAGTTTGTAAAAGTAAATAACGTTTCTTCTATTCATACAAAAATGAGATTTGGAGCTCCCCAAGGTTGCATTTTAGGACCTTTACTATTCATATTATACATGCTGCCACTGGGCAGAGTTATTAGCAGGCATGGCATTATCTTCCACAGTTACGCAGATGACACACAGTTACACATATCAGCCAAACCAGATGACAAACCTACACTAAAGAACATGGAGGACTGTGTTAAAGAAGTGAAGCATTGGATGTCATACAATTTCCTTCTGCTAAACAGCGACAAAACCGAGGTTCTCCTTTTAGGTCCAAAACCTGCTATAAATAAGGTATCAGACTTAATACATAATTTTGACTTCCCTGTTCTCCCTAGCTCATCAGCTAAAAATCTGAGTGTTATAATTGACTCAGATCTATCATTTGATCAGCATATAGGTAACATTACAAAAACAGCTTTCCTACATCTTCGAAACCTCGCTAAGTTAAGAAAGTCTTTATCCCTCCCAGATGTGGAAAAATTAGTTCACGCTTTTATTTCATCAAGATTAGATTATTGCAATGCACTTTTATCAGGATGCTCCAGCAGAAACTTGAGTAAACTCCAGTTAATTCAAAATGCTGCAACCTCACTAAAACTAGAAAATTTGATCATATCAGCCCAGTCTTATCGGCCCTTCACTGGCTTCCAGTTAAATTCCGTATTGATTACAAAATTCTTTTACTCACGTATAAATCCCTACACGGTCTTGCCCCTGAATACTTGCAAGACCTCATCACACACTATGAACCACCAAGATTACTCAGATCTCAGGGTGCCGGCCTCTTACTAGTACCCAGAATTCATAAGACTTCAGCGGGGGGTAAAGCTTTCTCCTACAAAGCCCCTCAGCTCTGGAACAATCTTCCAGCTAGTGTTCGGGACGCAGACACAGTCACTATGTTTAAGTCTAGGCTAAAAACACACTTGTTCAGTTCAGCCTTTGGCAACTAACCTCTGTCTAGTTTAAGGTTATCGTTTCAGGAACTCATGGACATGGAGAATCAGGGTAAACCCGGATGATGTGCTCACAATTTCTCTTGTTTGGAGGATGTCTTTGCCTGAGCTCCTTCTGGTTTCCCTCCTCCCAGTCTGTTACAGTCAGATCCGTCACTACACTAATGAAAATATTCACATGCTCTTATTCTCTGCTGCACTCAACCAAACCAACTGCTTGCCTTTACTGTTTTCTGAGAAAATGGTGGCCCACTGATGGAAGATTGTTTGCTGGATTCTCCTGCGGCCCAGACCAAACCAGACTAGCTGCTTACCTTATTATTATTATGTAGCATAATGTCACTTCATTGGTGATCATTTAAAATTCAATCTATAGTTTGATCAGAGGAGGATGGGTCCCCTTTGTTAGTCTTGGTTCCTCCCAAGGTTTCTTCCTCCAGCCTCGAGGGAGTTTTTCCTTGCCACTGTCGCCTTCGGGTTGCTTGCATTGGGCTTTGATTTAAATGTTCTGTTCTGAAACTGTGAAGCTGCTTTGTGACAACGTCAGTTGTAAAAGGCGCTATACAAATAAATTTTGATTTGATTTGATTTGATTCAATTCTCTTACAGTGAGCTTTGGAGAACTTTTTACTTCTCTTACCATCCTTCACACAGTGTGTGGTGGCAAGATACATTTGCATCGTCTTCCATCACAGTTCCAGATGTTTGTCACAGTTCCAGATGTTTTAAACTTTTTGATGATTGCTCTGACTGTAGATAAGGACATCTGCAGGTGAGTGGCTATTTTCTCGTAGCCATTGCCTGATTTATGAAGGTGACCACACATCTGCTTTACTTGAATAGTGTGTTCTCTTGTCTTTCCCATGTTTAACTCGATGGACCCTATATATATAGCTATTTTGCTATTCCGTTTATTTGTCAGTGCCTCTTTCAGTTGCATTTAAACAGTAATTATGTGACATATTGAATATGGCTATGTTGTTTTATTTTCTAAAGAACCTTAGCTACTCAAATATGTAATCACTTGAGGTTTTCATGCTGACCGATAAATCAATTTTTCTATAAATTTGTCATGTTTTGACCAAAAATTTTTACCTAGCGCCTGCTTTTTTTTTCATATTTCTCAATGTACAGCCTTGAAATAATATTCCCACAGTGGATATCTTGACACAGATTGTTAGTGTGAGGTGTATTTTAGTTGAAAACATAAGCATTTTTGATGCTAATTTATTACATGTCATATTACTGTGACAAAATAAATTTTTAGCATCAGATGGACAAATTTTTCTTGATATTCTAAGCTCTGGGGTGTATGACTGATAAAGTTCTGACAGTCACAGCAGGCCCAGACTTTCAGGAATTTAGTTCAGGGCAAATATGGACAATATCCCAACAAATAAAAAACATTTTGGTACTTTGGCAGTTTTCTCAGATGCTGATAATGTTTACAGTTATTATTATTATTATAATCTTTTTAAAAAATGATGAAATAATACTTGTTTATTTAGAAAACACACAATAAATAATTATTTAAGCTTTTTAGTTTATATTTGTTGATCTAATGCAGTGTTATTTGATGTGAAACCTAAAAAAAACCTTGAAAAACTATAAATCTATAATAGAAATATGTTTTTGCTGATGACTCATATTTTTCTGCCCAGAGACAGCGTGGGTTGACGTTATGTGAGTCAAAACGAAACTGAAAGTAAACAGCGTCTTTCTTGTCCCTTTTTCAGCGGTTTTTTTATGATTTTAGCGCCTATCATTAGTCTTTCATGACAAGGACATAAGACCAAAATTTTGAAGGAGCGCCTTGATTTTTAGGTGGTTTTTCACACTGGATTACTCCCAGAGGCTTCACAGCACCGCGATGAGAGCACTATTTTTAGAAACGGTAGGATCTGCGCCTTCTAACGGTATACGGAGCTCACAGAAGCATTCAGACATTCAAGACTTACAAAGCTGATTATATAAGGTGTGTTTCTACCCCGCAAAATGCGGGATTCGGGTTCAAAGGTTAAGAGTGAGTAAGAGAAATAGGCCTCTGTGTAACACCATATTTATACCCCAGCGAAACAGGAAGTGATGAATTACTAATTACAGGTTTCTGGATACTTTGATCCACTTTATACACTACAGTAGAAATGACATAAATGGTTCAAATACATTTATTTCAAAGAAATTGTTAAGGATGCCAATAATTGTGGAACAGGTCATTTTATGGAAAATAATTATTTCTTAGTCAGGATTTTCTCTTTATTCTTTTTTTTTCACTTGAGTTGAAGGTTGCTTTTTTATCATTTGTTTTCTGAGTTAGATTATGCTTCTGCAATAAAAAAAATAATTCATTTTAAGACTTTTAACACATTTTAACTAGGGGTGTCAATAATTATGGAGGGAGCTGTATAATCATCAAATTAAAAGAAATAAACACTTGAAATATATCAGTCTTTTTGTAATGAATGAGTATAATATACAAGTTTCACTTTTTGAATGGAATTACTGAAATAAATCAACTTTTTTATTTGTAGAAAACTCATCCTTTAGCCTGGGCCATGTACCCAAAGCTTTTAAAATAGCAGTTATTAAACCTCTGATCTAATTTAATAAGCTAGCACATGTCTAATTACAGGCCTATTTCTAATTTGCCATTTCTATCCAAGATCTTAGAAAAAGTTCATATCTACATAAGAATCATATATATGAAAAATTCCAATCAGGATTCAGGCCACATCATAGCACTGAGACAGCTCTAGTCAAGATAACGAACAAATTCTTCTTGCCTCTGATCAAGGCTACATTTCCCTGTTGGTGCTTCTTGACCTTCGATACGATAGACTACAATATTCTATTAGAAATTTTAGAAAACATTACAGGGAATTACAGGGACAGCCCTATCATGGTTCAAATCTTACTTAACGGAATGTTATCTATTTGTAAAAGTAAACAATTTATCTTCCAATTTGGAATTCTGCAAGGCTCTATTTTAGGACCATTATTATTTACATTATACATGTTACCGCTAGGCACAGTTATAAGAAACCATGACATCAACTTTCACTGTTACGCAGAAGACACACAATTGTATATCTCAGCCAAGCCCGGTGACAAACACAGATTAAAAAAAATAGAGGACTGTGTAAAAGACGTGAAAGGCCAGAGGGAGTTTTTCTTGCCACTGTAACCCTGGCCTCGCTCACGTGAGGATTTTTACATTCTTTATATTGTTTACATTTTTACATGTCATGTCAAAACTTTGTCTTTACTGGAATGCTGCGAAGCTACTTTGTGACAACATCAGTTATAAGAAACGCTATACAAATAAATTTGATTTTATTTGACCCTTTACTGACACCGGGAGTTTGTAATCACATTAGATCAGTGTCCAGTGCAAACCGACTAGAGAGCAGCAAATAATGCCGAAACATCTACTGAATTTTATGAAACGTGTTTTTTGATCACAATCGTGAACGTTGCCTTCAAGTCTCTGTCTTGGGCTGTGGAACAGGCAGCAGTTACACAGCTCTTTTAGCCCTTTTTCATTCATTCATTTTCTGTAAGTGCTTATCCAGTTCAGGGTCACAGTGGGTCACATTTCCTTCTGTTTATGTTTCGGTTTGAAACCCTCAGCTCTTGCAAAGTAAAACACGTTCATTTATAAAAATATTTTTAATTGTCTGGCGTCCTTTATTTAAATGCTGTGACACAATAATTTTGTCTGTTTTTATGCAGTGCTTTTCTACCATTGAGCAGCTGTGTGGTCTGCTGTCTTCTTAGAATTGACAGAATTGTCTACAGAGTGTTATCACTGGTCTAAATATCAGTGAAAGGTTTCAGAACGTCTTATTTCTCTCAGCACCTCTTTCATCCTCACCCACATGCAGTCATGGGAAAGCATATTTAATGAACCAGAAAGCATTTTAAAAATGGTTATAGTGAAGAAACTCAGATAAAGTAAATGTATGTTGCACAACAAGACTGAATGTGAGCCGGTTCAAGAGTTCTTTCCACTATGTGACGTACAAACTCGGGTAAAATTACCATTACCATTTTTGACAATACTGACTTTGACACCACTATTCCAGTACTGTAACATGTCAAAGTGTGGTGTAAAAGGAAATGGTACCATGATTTTACTTGGTTCTTATGGATTTTTTTTTCACTCTATCATAATGTAAAACATACACATATAATTACAACACTGCAGAATTACTGAGGACTATTTATTCAGTAATTTTCAGTATTTTAGTGAAATTTTATTATGCAGCACTTTGGTAATTTTCTTATTAACTTCCTGTGTACATGTACCGCATCACTGTGAAAGTGTGTGTGTTTGTAGAACCATAATCTAGTTCTTTACCGTAATCTCTTGTTCTTTACAATGTTCCTTTTAACCTAAGCACTTAAAACCTGATGAGCATTTCAGTATAATTAAACTAGACAGTGTTGGTACTTACCATCATGTTACCTGAGTTTGTACCTCACATAGTCAAAAGAACTCTTGAACCACCGTGGCTAGAGCTGCCCTAATGGAGTCGCTCCAAACACAGCCCCAGAAACACACACAAACGGAGCATGTTCCTGTTTTATTTCCAGTTATTTATTTATATGAAATTTATTATTTACATGAAGTTAATTTACTGCTCAAATCCACATTTTGTTCATTAAATACCAATGATTCAAAATGCAAACATGGAAAAGCATGGCAAACCTGCTTCAATATTGAGTCATAAGTTCAAAATCTAGCTCAGGTTTTCTCTTAAAGAGGAACACGGAATCAGTCAGAGCATAATGACTGTCAAAATACTAACAACTGATGGCATTACAGAAACAGAATAACTCTCCATCTGTCAGTTCTACCCGTAAACAATAGACGCTATGACATTCACTGTGTTTCTCCTGGAAACTGCTACATATTCTGATTGAGTTTCAAATGTGTGTGTTTTTGGTGACATACCCTCTACAGGTGAAAGACTGATATTTACTGTGTGGTAGAGAAGAAAACAAGAGTTCATGACAGACCTGGTGCAGTAACAGTGTTTATTACAGTGCACTCTCTGAATTAAAGGTACAGTACAGGTCTAAGATTTAAAGAAGGTCAGAGCTCAGTGGGAGGATGAATGAGGTGCTGAGAGAAATAAGACGTTCTGAAACCTTTCACTGATGTTGAGACCAGTGATAACACTCTGTAGTCAGTTCTGTGCTACATGTAAATAAAAAACAGAACACAATGATGAGAAAATCATTTAAACCCTATATTTAATAGAAAATATAATATTTCACACATTGAGAAATTTCATTGTTTTATTTTTTTAAACATTTGCCTATTTTTAATTTGTTACCAGAAACACGCTACAAAAAGGTTGTGATAGGGAACAAAAGACTGGTAAAGCTGTGTAATGCTAAAACAAATTAGGTTAAATGTCAACAGGTCAGAGACGTGACTGCACTGTAAGCCCAGAGAAGTTGATTGTACTTAAAGAGTTTGAAAGTGATTGCCTTAAAATATTTAAGTAACGAATACTGGAGAAAATTAATTGATTTGAGTAATATTAACTTAAATTACAAATGAATTTGAAGTGAAGATTTGAGTTGAATATAGAAAACTCTGAATAGTTTATACTGAAAATCTGCTGTATAAACAACAAAACTGGCAGGTTCATTCAGATAAACATCTTACATTTTCTGTAATTAAAATATTAAGTTTAAAAAAACTTATTTAAGCAAGTTTGTTTTTAAATAATGACCTGTATATAACATTTTCAAAAATGAATTTGAAGTGCATTAAAAAATGTTTTATTTAAAATTACATCACAGAAACAAACAGTATTTTGCATAAAATAACTGTAACCAAATCTAAAATGTGGGAAATGTATGAAATCAACACAATTTAAATATCTACAATTATAATAAAATAACTTACAATTATGTTCCCGAACTAAAGGGAAGTGAGCATATATCCTTGAGAGTACCATTACAGTGACAGCAAAAGTTAGCACCATGTTGAGTTTACCGACAGTGCAGCAGAGCAGTCTAAAAGTGATACAAAATAAAACAAGCACTTTGCGTGCACTTTAGCAATGTTCAGAAATGTTTCGTACACAACAAGAACATTCTTCAGCTTTTGAAACTTGGGTGTATCTCATGCTCTATATGTCAGAACAAACAAAGGGCACCTTGCCTGAGGTAGGTTGGTAAGTTCATCCATTTCAAGACTGCCTTCTAGGATGATCCTGACACTTGAAGGGTTCAGTAGAGGTGATGCCTGGTTTTGGACCAATGACCTGGAAATCTGCATCATCCAGATTCTATAGAGAGCTGAGAGACAAAAAACTGTGTTGAGTGTCAATTACAATTTGTCTAAATATAGACATAAAGACAGAGGTATATAGATAAATAGTTAGCTGTAGAGGAACATATAGATAGACAGGTGTAGTTAGACAGTCAGGTGTAAAGAAACAGACAGATAAAGAAAAGATACTCACAGAGCTACTTATGAAGAACTTAGAGCCTTGAGGGGACTTCCAATGATGTGTCTATGGCTGTTAGCTCAGGGTTCTGTAAGAGCGTGACATGCATGAGATAATTTGGGTTTTATTTCTCCAGGTTTTAAGAAATTTGTCTCAGACATTTTTGCCTTAAGTTATGGTCATATTTCAATATTTATTTTCACAAACAGTATAATGTACAAAGTTTAAATAATTTAATATTAATGTTTAATGTTCCTGATGCTACCAAGGACAAGGCTCAACCCTTGTGCTCTCTTCACACAGAGAAAAGGACAGTATTTTAATTTCCAATAGCTTTATCTGTGAGGCTGGTAATGTCTGATATTAACACTGAGGCCCAGAACATTTAACGAAGTAAAGGAAACTGTTAACCTCAGCCAAACCACTAGGACCAGCACAGATTAAGAATATAAAAGTTCATTTGTCTAGTTAGAAAACTGTGTTTGGTTTACAGTTGAACACGAACCACCTTTACACTTTGTAATGACTCTAAAATTCACACACTGTAATTAATTTTCTAACATAAGATAAGCATAAAATCATTTTTCTTTTCAGTCACTTACTTATGGAAAACAACTCACCAATTTCCAGAATGTGAAAAAGAGCTTGAGGAAAAAAAGACATCTTGTTTGACTCAGTCAACTGTAATTTGTGACTGTAATTAGCTCTTCTCTGAAGAAAAGAAGAAATGAAAACTATGTCCTAAAAAGGTATTTGCCCAAGGAAAAAAGTAAAATGCAGAAAACACCAAATCTTATTGTGTAAAAATGAGAAAAAGGCTTCCAAACTTGTACAGGGTCTTCCACAAAACAAACCAAGACTAGGCTCATTGGAACTGACCAATGAAAATCTGGCAAAGTGCTATAGGGTGTGGTCCCGGCTACAAATTGATATTTTAAGTTCGTTCAAATTAAAAATATTAGTGCACTCAGTTATTCTCTCAAAATAGGAGCACATACTAAAACATTTTAAATAATGCAATAAAATATTTTCTTTTAAGTAGTGGTTACTCAAACTGTTTCCATAGAAACAAACTACGGGTTAATAGTGTGGGTTTAAAAAGAGCGTCTCAGAGAGGCAGAGTCTTGCTGGGCTTTACCTCCACTGTAGTTTCCACTCTGTGGTCCATCAGTGTCCCTGAGATTACACATTCACTTTTTTGTTTTTTATTACCATCCACCGAATATTATAAATATAATTTTATATAAATTCAATGATAACATGTATATATTTAAACATTACTTTAAAATGGATCATTTCAATCTATTCAAAAGCTCAGGACAATGTAAATTAGTCTTATCAGCAAACTACACACACACACACACACACACAAACACACACACACACACAGACAGAGCAGAGGTTTTAAAGGTGTTTTTTCCTCTGAAAATTAAAATAAAGAAATCTTTTCTGCAGAGAAATTGTTTAAAACGAAGAAATCAAGTATTTTTCCAAACATCTGGAGGAACAGGTTTCACAGGAAAATGAGGCAAGACTCTTATTATTGCCTCAGGAAGTGGTTTAATTTCTGATTGGTTCCTGTGCTGAGAGATGAAGGTGATAGTGATGAAGATGCAGGTAGAAATACAGCAGCTTTACAGCAGTTTGAACTCACTCTCAGAACTACACTCCACTCACTCAGAGGTGTCACTTCTCCTGAAAGACTCTCCTCAGCACCATGGCGTCTCGCTTCTGTCTCCTGCTCGTTGTTGTCTTGTTCGCGATCGCAGAGTCTGCTCCAACAACTCCACAACTTGGAGGATGGTCAGAGTGGAAGAACGCTGACAACAGCGTGAATGAGATCTGCAGGAAGGTGAATGTTGTTCTTCTCTGTAATTTATTCTTCTGTAAGTGCTCCGTCCTGCTCAGGGTCAGAATTAAAACCCACTGCTGTGTTCCAGTGTGTTATTCATTTCACTGACGGAAAACTGTTGATACCTTGTGTCTAATCTGGGTCTAAACTGATAACCCTTCTTCTAAAGCTCATGAGAGTTTATAAACAGCTTACAGCACAATATCTGGTTGTTTATAAACTGTTGTAATTGCATGAAAACCCTTCTTAATGCACAGTTCATAAGCTGGATTAGGTCAAAACAGTTCCACATAGACCCCTCCAGCCCACACTTGGCATTGAGAACAGTGACTTTTAGCTGAAGCTGTATCATCATCATCATCAGTACTATTATTATAGTGAAGGTGGTCTGTTAGTGTTATTGTTATTAAAAGTGAAGACAGTCTGTGGAGATATTATTCTGAT
Source organism: Hoplias malabaricus (assembly GCF_029633855.1). Taxonomy (NCBI): domain Eukaryota; kingdom Metazoa; phylum Chordata; class Actinopteri; order Characiformes; family Erythrinidae; genus Hoplias; species Hoplias malabaricus. The sequence goes on from NC_089805.1 coordinate 50,985,303, forward strand.
TTACTGTTGTTTGTGCTGTAGTTGTAAAATGTTTTTTTATTATTTCAGCTACAGCCTGAAGTCCAAAAGCAGCTTGGAGAGGAGTTTTCTCGTTTCGAGGCTCTGACGTACCAAACCCAAGTTGCTGGAGGAGTGAACTACAGAATCAAGGTACATTTAACTTTTTATACGTGATTATGGTTTGTCTGTTGGTAATAAATGTGTAATCCCCAGAAAAACATGAACAAGCTGAAAGGAGGTTCTAGATAAAGGTTCTAGTTAAGATTGTGCTGTTTGAGTGGGAATAATAAAGTTATTTATAAGAGACACAAACCCAAACTGAACATGAACACAAACGCCCCCTTGTGGAAGCTTTACATTACACTGTAACCCAGACTGTAGTTACCCCAGCTGCTGCTGTACTCACTTTAGGGTGAATCCCATTCCCCATTCCCCCCTCCCCCTTGTTTCTGAGTGTCCTCGCTCCCCTTGGGGTTGAGTTACAGGGTGCAGTGGTTAAATCTCCCCCTACGACAACCCTTCAAGACCCTGATACGTCATCAGAACAGAGCAGCGCTTCATTCCCAGGCGACTAGCACCGCTCTGTAGCAGCTCTGCACCAGTCTGCAGTGATATCAGAGGAGCTGCTGGACTTTAGTTACATTTAGGGCCTCATTCTCCTTCAGAAGAGTTCCACAATCAGATATTATCACTAAATGTATTGGGTGTCGCCTCAAAACCCAGTCTCTAGCAGGAACAGTGAGCTTTGGAGAACACAGCAATGGCAGCAGTGACCTTAAACGTTGTTTACTCGTTGTGTTTACTCGTCGAATAAGGTCCATACAGTGGAAAAGTGCCATATGTGGTAGGGGCATATGGGGAATACTGCATTCACCCTAATTCTGAACATTATTAACAGTGGTGTTGAGAAACAAAGAGGTCAGAGTTCATTATGTTTAATTAAATAATGTAGTAAATGTTCAGTGTGTGTTTCCTGAGTCGAGATATGAATCAAGGAATAAAATGTGGGTCTCCTGAGAATAGCACACTCAATTAACACAGACACAGAAACACAAAAATAAATGTAGAAATATATAAAAATGAATAAATATGGAAATACATACATTTATAAATAATGGAAATTTACATTTATTCATATCCTTCTCATTTTATAAATATATTTATTAATTTCTTACAGCATTTATTTGGAATTTCGTTCATTTTTCACTCATTAATGTCATATATTTATGTATGTAATATTTTTTATTTATTTGCAGTAATGACATATTTATTCCTCCACAGTAAACAGATGTAGAGTAAAACACTTCTCTAACACTGTACCATCCTTCTCTCTCTCTCTCTCTCTCTGTCCTTCTCTCTCTCTCTCTGTCCTTCTCTCTCTCTCTCTCTCTCTCTCTCTGTCCTCTCTCTCTCTCTCTCTCTCTGTCCTTCTCTCTTTCTCTCTCTCTCTCTCTCTCTCTCTCTCTCTCTCTCTCTCACACACACACACACACACACACACACTCTTACTCTCTCTCTTTCTGTCTCTCTCTCTCTCTCTCACACACACACACACACACACTCTCTCTCACACACACACAAACACACACACTTACTCTCTCTCTCTCTCTCTCTCTCTTTCTCTCTCTCTCTCTCTCACACACACACACACACACTCTTACCCCCCCTCTCTCTCTCTCTCTCTCTCTCTTTCTCTCTCTCTCTCTCACACACACACACACACACTCTTACCCCCCCTCTCTCTCTCTCTCTCTCTCTCTCTCTCTCTCTCTCACACACACACACACACACTCTCTCTCACTCTCTCTCTCACACACTCTCTCTTTCTCTCTCTCTCTCTCACACACACACACACACAAACTCTCTCTCTCTCTCTCAAACACACACACACACACACACACAAACTCTCTCTCTCTCTCAAACACACACACACACAAACTCTCTCTCTCTCTCTCTCTCTCTCTCTCTCAAACACACACACACACAAACTCTCTCTCTCTCTCTCTCTCTCTCTCTCAAACACACACACACACACAAACTCTCTCTCTCTCTCTCTCTCTCCTTCTCTCTCTCTCTCATTCTCTCTCTCTCTCCTTCTCTCTCTCTCTCTCTCTCTCTCTCTCTCTCAGGTTGATGTAGGAGTGAATAAGCTTGTCATCATAGAGGTGCATCACGATCTTAATCAGGTCGACACTCTGACGAAGGTTGAAGTGGTTTCCTCAAATAATTCTGGAGTTGTTCCTGTGAATTATGCTATAGCCAAACCATTGGCGGTAAAACGTGTGAATGTATTGGCGGTTAAATTTTAAAAAATAAATAAGAATAAGATAAGAAGATTTATTCAATGAAAAAAAGTGAGTGAAGTGTGTGTGTGTATGTGTGTGTATGTGTTTGTGTGAAGTGTGTGTGTGTGTGTGTGTGTGTGTGTGTGTGTGAAGTATGTGTGTGTGTGTGTGTGTGAGAAGTGTGTGAGAAGTGTGTGTGAGAAGTGTGTGTTTTCCTGATCAGATGAAGGTTGAGTTGATGGTGTAGAGATAGTGAACCCCTCCTCTACACAGAGTGTGTATTAAAGTTTCTGATGAAAAAGGCTTGTGTTTTGTTAAATTTGTCAGTAATTTGGAGACATTAGTAGGTTTCTATGGACTTGAACATGGCAGTGTTTTGAAGGCTGAAAACAGGAGAACTCCACTGCCTTTTCTGAACACTGCTTCTGACTGTATCCACTTGTTGGTGCTAAGTTACAGTAGATTCAGCCCTGTCCTACAGCTGGGGGGTAGCGTGCTGTTCTTTTAATAATGTATTTGCAGTAAGCTCCAGGACTTCTCTTTACAAAGTGATGGATAAACCCCATTTCCAGAAAAGTTGGGGTGCTGTGCAAAATGTAAATTAATACAGAACGCAGTGGTGTTAATTATTAATCCTCTAATATAAAGTAGTACAGATTTCAGACGTTGAAACAGACATTTATTAATAGTTTTAGATTCAGAGGCCTACTACACTACCTTTCTACACAAACACCCTGTTCCCTTATTGAGAATATAGTCATTCTGATTAATACAATGTAAAGGTGCTTGTGTTTAATGAAGATAAGGAGTTAAACACATCATAGTTACAGTTTGTTCTCAGTCGCTTTGGAGCATTTCTCACAACATTTCGTACAAACAGCACCACGCCCTGGATCACTGTCAAAAGCCTGTAACATGCTCAGAATCCTTAGATCACGTCCCAGAATGAAGTTTCTATCTCAATGAACATGTCAGTGTCATCAGAACAAGACCTTGTGTGGTTGATTATGAACAGGACGGTCAACACCTTTAGCCACATTGTCAGGACATCAGTAACTCTGTAAGTCATTTCTGAATGTTTTTGATGGCAGTGAAAATGCACAGGCTGCATTTTTACTGTGAGGTTCATATAAACAATACACACTTTCATTACTGTGTGTGGGAGATTTACTGAAAGACACTGGACCAAATTCACATTGATGCTCTTTACTGTTGGTCAATGACAGAGCGTGTCGTTATGATACAGAGGAGAAAGACAAGACCGTTTAGCACTAATTCATTCATTCATTGTCTGTAAGTGCTTTTCCAGGTCAGGGTTGTGTAGCACAAATGATTAATAAAAATAAAATCAGACAAATCAGTAACGTCAGCATGTGAAACACCCTGTAGGCAGAGCTGTACATATAGAGCTGCATAGGGAACTACACTGGAGTCTTTCTGGACCTCCTGACACTCCTGTCTGTTGGGCCACAGATTCTTATCCACATCGCATCTGATATCTTCCCTCACAATGCAGCGTGGGAAGAATATTTTTGAACGTCTTATACAGCCTCAACAGGCATCAGCTGTTATGTCCCCACATGCTGCATCCACAGCAGCCAGCAGAGTCACCTCAGTATGGGGCTGTCCTCTTACTTATTTCAGGCTGTGGACCTGGTTATTTCACTGTTCTTCTTTTGTCAGAAACTGTGACACTGTGTTGTGCTCTGTCTGTAGACGTTTGGCAATGGAAGGTTCATGTGATGCACCTCTGAGCTGTTTTAGAGAACTGGTGGATGAACACTCCCTTTTATCAGTGAAAGTCATGGTTCACCTGAGAGCTACTCATCAGTTCAGTCGACATTTATCAGAGTTATACAGAATTATACAGAAATGTAAAAATAAGCTTCACAGCTCATGAATGGATCAACATTTCTAAGAGTACTGACTTATGCAATGAACTAGTCCCTGGATGTTTTGGGGGTTGAACTGTTGAACAGAGGAACAGTCTGATACATTCTGAACAACATGATAAAAGCAGCTGATAATGTAAGAAAGAGCAGACAGCTGTACAACATCTGTATAATCAACCAAAGCATGTGCTGTTTGTAAAGAATTAATGACAAAGGTCTTTATGAGGGGCACATATAACGAGACGATGTGGATGTGAATTTTGAGAAATTCAGTTCTGATCTGAGAAATGCTCCAAAGAGACTGAGAAAAACTATAAAACGTAAACTCAGTTCCTGTCCTGATCACGTTTCCCTAGTGAAGAAGTTGGTGAATGTTTTCACTACTCAGTTTTGTTGTGACTTCTGAACAGACAATATCAGGTTTTCCATCTGGATTTTTAAATCTGAAATTTAATATTTGATTTTTATTTGAATATTTCACCACCTCAGAAGAAGTTTATCAAATGCTCAGATAAATATAACTCAAATGTAAAATACTCAGATTGAGTCACTTATGTCAGTGATTTAGCTCCAGACCCAAACTCCTACAGAGAGGTTAAAGAACAGCTGAAGAACACAGTGGTGAACACCACCCTGATTCAGAACAGAAAACATTTTTCAGAAAACGTCTTTCTGCTGAGATCTGCTGGAGGTTGATGGAGGAACTGGAGGCAGGTTGAATTCTGGGAGTTTATTGTTGGGGCTCAGATCAGAATCAACAACATCAGAGTAAACACAAAGATAAAGTTCAGAAAGAAACAGATCAGGAAACTAAACTAAAAGAAGAGCTATAAAACACAAGGAAAGCCATGAAAACCCACTCAGAGCCTCCCCCCACCCTCTGGATTAAAGGAGCCCCCAGTAAAGACCTGCAGGTCACACTCTGTGTGTGTGGACCCCCCTCTGATCAAATGCTGGTGTTGATTTACTGAGGGACAGTGAGAGAGAGCTCCTCTACAGAGAACACACTCCTACACGGTTTAAAAACATTGGTAAATTATTTAGCAGACTGTATTTTAAATGAATACAGAGTGAATTTATAATAAATTACACATACCCACCCATGTTTTTCCTCTTCTTCTTTTGTTTTTAAACCGCTATTTTACAGAGAAGGTCTAGGTGACTGTCTGTGAGGAGTGTGGTGTGTTCTCCCTGTGTCTGCGCGGGTTTCCTCCGGGTGACTGTCTGTGAGGAATGTGGTGTGTTATCCCTGTGTCAGTGTGGGTTTCCTCCGGGTGACTGTCTGTGAGTAGTGTGGTGTGTTCTCCCTGTGTCTGCATGGGTTTCCTCCGGGTGACTGTCTGTGAGGAGTGTGGTGTGTTCTCCCTGTGTCTGCGCGGGTTTCCTCCGGGTGACTGTCTGTGAGGAATGTGGTGTGTTATCCCTGTGTCAGTGTGGGTTTCCTCCGGGTGACTGTCTGTGAGTAGTGTGGTGTGTTCTCCCTGTGTCTGCATGGGTTTCCTCCGGGTGACTGTCTGTGAGGAGTGTGGTGTGTTCTCCCTGTGTCTGCATGGGTTTCCTCCGGGTGACTGTCTGTGAGGAGTGTGGTGTGTTCTCTCTGTGTCTGCGTGGGTTTCCTCCGGGTGACTGTCTGTGAGGAGTGTGGTGTGTTCTCCCTGTGTCTGTGTGGGTTTCCTCCGGGTGCTCCAGTTTCCTCCAATGCTCCAAAAACACACATTAATAGGTGGATTCAAAAGTGTCCGGAGGTGTGAGTGTATGAGTGAATGTGTGCGTGTGTGTCACCCTGTGAAGGACTGGCACCCCCTCCAGGGTGTGTTCCCACCTTGCGCCCAATGATTCCAGGTAGGCTCTGGACACACCACCGCCCTGAACTGGATGAGGGTTACAGATAATGAATGAATGAAAATATAGAGCAGAAAGTGAAAGGCTTGTGTGACACAGAAATGGTTACGAAGAAGAGATTATAATAAATTACCTTCACATTCAACACATTTCTGTTCGATACTCCAGTAAACACAGTGATGTGCGTGGAGTGGAGCTCGGCTGAAAGTGATGTACGCACAAGAAGGTGCGCGCGGCGAAGTGTTTCCCATTTCTGCTCTGAGCTCCCAACCCTTGAACACTTGATTCCGGCGCGCCACTTTTGCTCACCTACAACAAAGTCCTCATACGTCATCAAAGTGCACGCTTCAAGTAAGGGATAAGGGATTTTTATAAGAATTGGGATGAGAGGACATGTCCGGCGAAAAGAGGACGTCTGGTCACCCTAGTTTTATCTACTGCTAACTATACGCTTATATACTGTTTAAACTACTGACTCTGAACATCGCGTTAGCCCAGAATCTGAAAGCTGCATTGCAGCTTCACTCCAACGAATGGAGAAATATTGGCAGGGCCGCTGTTGGCAGATTTTTCAAAACTGTATTTCTCTTTTTAAACAGTAGGTGTCGCAAAGGTTCGCTTGCTGTAATGTTTTGTTATCAAGACATGGGATCATTTTGACACCTACTGTTAGAAAAGAGAAATACATCCTTGAAATATCTGCCGAAAGTAGCCCTGTCAATATTTTTCCATCTCTAATGTCCATGTGTTTTATTTAATGTGCATTAAAACTTAAAAAAAAAAAAAAAAAAAAAAATGTATATATATATATATGTGATGTTTGTGTGCATCAGTTCTCTGTTCCAGAAAATGTTTGGGACTCTAGGCTGAAAACTAGTTCATTCAATGTAGGAACCAGTGACTGAGAAAATCACTGTAATAATTGGGGTGTGTAGGAGTGGTAAAGAAGCAAGGGGATGAGGTATATGCAGGAGACTTTAATAACAATAAACAAAAGGTAACTAGACAGAGGTAAGATAACACTAAACAAGACTAGATGCTAAATACAAAACACAGGTAAACACTAAACAAAGCTAAACACTAAACAAAGCAAAACACCAAACAAAGCTAAACCCTAAACAAAGGTAAACCCTAAAAACAGGTTTCAATAAGGAGACATGGAAGGTAGGATTCATTTTATATCGGGGTGGTAGTTGTAGCCGGTAGGACACAGGGTTGACCCGTCGAAGTACCTTGAAAGGGCCAATGTACCAGGGACTGAGTTTTTTACAAGGAAGTCTGAGATTCATGTGGCGAGTGGATAGCCAGACCCGCTGACCGGGGTGGAATACCAGGGTGGGATTACGGTGACGGTTGGCATAGTCCTGCCGAGTTCTGAGTGCACATCTAAGGTGGACATGGGCCTTCTCCCATGTCTTGCCACTATTGTGAAACCACTCGTCCAGTGCTGGGATGTCCATGGTTGTGTTATCCCATGGGAACAGGGCTGGTTGGTAACTATATACGCACTGGAAAGGAGTAAGGTTAGTTACGGTGTGTGTGAGTGAGTTCCTAGCATTTCCGCCCATGGGAGGTATTTACACCAGTCACTTTGGGAAGTGCAATACTGGCGGAGTGTGATGGAAATTTGTTTATATAAATGATTCATAATCAATAGAGATATTTAATCAGCAATGGCCACGCATGCTTGTGTAAACTGAAATTGTTTTATTCCTAATTCTCTGTGTGAGACCGCAGACTTATGTGTGTGTGTTTCAAATAACACAGACACCTTCCCTTCAATCAACTCCCTTTGTCTCCAGACTACAGAGGGGGAGGCACAGGCCACGTCTGGAAAGGTGTTAGAAATACAGGAGATAGGGGAAAACAAATGGTGGGAAACTCTGAGTTTTGGGAACAGGATATAGTAAAAGATGACTGAAATGTAAAAGAGCGAACAGATGGTGTACTTCAAAGGGTTTTCCATGTATAAAAAGACGCTGATCAAAAATGGTCAGCAGAGAGGTGAAAAACAGCGTTGCGCGCACGTCCCTCTCTCACGTTAATTAATAAATGCTGTCTCACTTGATGCCGACTCAGAGACTCAAAGAGCTGTCTTATTTTCTGTCATAATTTTTCTACAACAGGAGGAAGCGGCTTACTTCTTGATTCAAACGCTCAACTTCTCCGTTAGATTGTGGGTGAAGTCCTGAGGACAAACAGATTGTTATCCCCAATTTCTTACAAAACTGTTGCCAGACCCAAGATGTAAACTGTGAGCCTCATTCTGATAGTATTTCCTCAGGCAGACCAAAGATTCTGAAGACTAAGGAAAATATGGCCTCAGCTATTTCTGTAGCTATGGGTAGATGAGGGAAAGGGATTAGACGGCACATTTTTGAGAAACGGTCTGTGACTACCATGATAGTGGTAGTACCTTCAGACTCGGGCAGGTCTGTGATGAAGTCCATGGCGAGATGTGTCCAGGGTCGACCAGGAATAGGTAATGGGTGAAGCTCTCCTACCGGGAGGGATCGGGGGTTGTGAGATTGGGCACAAACAGGGCAAGCTAAAACGTAGTCCCGAATATCATCTCTCATGGAATTCCACCAGAATTTTCTAGAGATTAGTTGTGTGGTCCGAGTAACCCCTGGGTGACCTGTGCCCAAAGCTGTATGTGCCCATTGTATCACATTGCCCCATAGTGTGGCAGGAAGATATTGTTTACCTTGAGGACAGTCTGGAGAGCTGGGGTCATCTCGTAGAGCCTCCTCGATCTCCTCTTGAAAACCCCATCTAAGGGGCTAAGAAACACCTGCTGGTAGGATGGGAGCTGGTTCAGGGTTGGGAACTCCTTTGTCATAAATGCGGCAGAGGGCGTCAGCCTTCAGATTCTTAGAGCCTGGACGAAAAGACACTGAGAAGTTAAAGCGTGCAAAAAATAGGGCCCACCTGGCTTGTCAGGGATTCAACCTCTATGCCGCTTTCAGATACTCCAGATTCTTATGGTCTGTGAAAACAACAAATGGATGTTTGGCTCCCTCTAGCCAATGTCTCCATTGCTCCAAAGCCAATTTTATGGCTAGGAGTTCTCGGTCACCAACATCATAGTTTCTCTCCGCAGGCAGTAGTTTCTTAGAAAAGAAAGCACAGGGATGTAACTTAGGGGGGTTACCTGACCGTTGTGAGAGGATGGCTCCTGTGCCCACCTCAGAAGCATCCACTTCCAGCACGAATGGTAGGTTGGGATCGGGTTGGCAGAGAATAGGGGCAGAGGAGAATGCTTTCTTCAGGTGTTCGAATGCCATGTCCGCGTTAGATGTCCAGGTAAGTTTCTGTTTGGGATGTTGCTTGAGTAGGTCTGAGAGGGGAGCAGCTAATGATCCAAAGTTACGAATAAACCTCCTATAGAAATTAGCGAAGCCCAAATATTGTTGTAACTCTTTTTTTGTGGTTGGTATAGGCCAGGAGGTAATAGTGGATACTTTGCCAGAGTTAGGGTGTATACCAGGAAGGTTATGATATTTTTGTGAAACTCATTTTTCTGCCTTAACATAAAGGTGGTGTTTGCGTAACCTGGAGAGAACTGCTTTCACATGTTCGATATGTTCTGGGACGGAATGAGAATAGATTAAAATATCATCAATGTAAGCTAGGATGCTCCTCCCAATCATGTCATGAAAGATCTCATCCATGAAGGCCTGAAAAACAGAAGGACTATTAGTTAAACCATAAGGCATAACTAAGTACTCATAGTGCCCCCTGGAGGGGATAAAGGCTGTTTTCCATTAATCTCCAGCTCGAACCCGAATGAGATTGTATGCACTTCTCAAGTCAAGTTTAGTGAAAATAGTTGCTCCTTTTAACTGTTCATGAGAGACAGACATGAGAGGAAGTGGGTAGGCGTACTTCACTGTGATGTTATTTAAGGCCCTGTAGTCAATACATGATCGGAGGCCGCCACCTTTCTTTTCGACAAAAAAGAAACCTGCTGCTACAGGAGAAGTAGAAGGCCGTTTGAAACCATGGTGTAAAGCTTCTTCCACATATTTCTCCAAAGCACTTTCCTCAGGACGGGATAAGGGGTAGGTTTTAGCACGTCGGGGTAAAGGTGCCCCTGGTAGAAGGTTAATAGCAATATCCCATGACCAATGGGGTGGGAAATGAGTTGCCTTGGATTTGCTAAACACATCACTGTAAGACTGGTAGGGACGTGGGATAGATTCTAAAATCAGATTCTCAGGACTTTCAATGGAAGTAGACCGGAGTGGTAACTGGATACAGCGTTGAAAACAGGAAGAACTCCATGAGGTGAGTTCTCGGGTGGCCCAGCAGATGTGGGGGTTATGTTTAGAGAGCCAGGGGAAGCCTAATATGATAGGATCACGTGGGATAGGTAGTAAAAGAAATTGTATTTTTTCCTGATGAATTAAACCAACCTTCAATGAGACCGGAATAGTCTGATGTTTCACCCATCCCTCTCCTATGGGTTGACCATTAATAGAGTTTACTCGTATGGGGGAATGCACAGGAATGGTAGGGAGTTCTAACTGACGGGCTAAATTGATGTCTAAGAAATTACCTGCTGCTCCTGAATCTATGAGAGCAGACAGAGGCACCTTTTCACTGGCCCACGAGAGCATTACAGGTAAGTTAAGCTGTTGATTTATGAGATATAATAAGGAGGATAACCTTACTTTTTTAATCATTTCTTAATCGGTTTCTTAATAGGTTGGGACGTCGAGGACATCGATCCCGAAAGTGATCCTTTCCCCCACAATACAGGCATAGTCCCTCTGACAGGCGTTTGGTGTGTTCCTGCACGCACAGGGGGGATAGACCCAGCTGCATAGGTTCGGTAGTGTCCTACGTGAAACCGTGAGATGAGGTGGTGGGAGTTGAAGGCATTGGCCGAGGTTCTCGGTTCCTACCGCTTGGTTGATTCGTGCGTCTCAGGTTGTCCACGTTAATAGCGATCTGGATGAATTCAGTAAGGGAGCTAGTATCCCCACGGCATGCAAGTTCAAGTTGTAGCTCCCTAGAAAGCCCTCAGCGAAACATAGTTTTCAAGGCGGGGTTGCTCCACCCACTCCCAGCCGCGATGGTGCAGAATTCCCTTGCATATGCGGCTACGGTACGTTTACCTTGCTGAATCTCACATAGGCGTGTACCAGGGTCCTTGCCATCAGCTGGGTGGTCAAAGACTGATTTAAACAGAGCGATAAACGCTGTAATCGATTGGAGAGAGGAATCTCCACTGTCCCAGAGTGACATTCCCCAAGCCTCAGCTTCTCCAGTGAGGAGGGACAGCATGAAATGGATACGCTGTTCCTCTGTGACAAACTGAGAGGTATTGTAAGCAAAATATATCGAACATTGCATTAAGAAATTTTTACAACGGTCGGGAGAGCCATCATACCTCTCTGGTAATGCTACCGGAATGTGAGGAGAGTTTGCTCCAGAGATGATAGTTGAACTAGAAGCAGGTTGGGCTTGGGTAGGGTTAACGAGTCCTTGAATTGTTTCCTGGAGCCGAGTGATAGTAGTGTCCTGTCGAGCGAGGTGAGCTGACAACTCCGCTGGATCCATTTTTACATGCGAAGTATTCTGTAACGTTCAAAGAAAAACAGAGAAACTCAAGGATCCAATCACAGGAGTTTTATTTGTAAAGAATATTAAGTGGATCGCAGAGACGTGTACGGTCCAGATGGGTTTATTCCTGTAAGCGTAGTCAGGGAAAGCGTGGGTCACACCGGGAAAGCAGAGTCCAGAGATTATCCGAGGGGCTAGGCGAATGACGGGTCCTGAGGGGAAAAGCACAGGTCGAAATACCAGAAGACAGAGAGGAAAATTAGACAGTTTAGTTAAACGCATGTAAGGGGCAATACTTCACAAGGAAGAGAGAGGAGAGAAGAAACTTAAAGGCTGCCACCGGGGTGTGGCTTATGAGGTGCAGGTGTAACTAATTAATACTCGGGTGAGCTGGAGCGTGAGTGGTTTGTAACAAAAACTAAACACTAAACAAAGCTTCTAAACATCAAACACGGTTAAGCATTAGACAAGGGCTATACAGAACAAAGGGGTGAAACACATAGCAAGGTTAAACATAGAGCAAGGCTAAACACAGAACAAGGCTAAGGAACAGAGTCATTAAGCACAGACCACAAAAATGCATGCAACATACAAACAACATTGATACATTCAATGACCCACAACAAGAAACACTGAAGAGGACTATATAAAGACCACACCAACAACAGACACCTGGACACTAAGACACGTGACACTAGATACACAAGGGAAGGGTATCACATGACCTGAGAACAAGCAGGAAGCAGACACAAGACAGGGGGAAACAGTCTTATGATGAGGGGAGCACAAACAAGAAACAATACAAAACAGAACACAAAACTAAGCACGTTACAAACACAGTGTCACCTCACATTTGTTACGCTCTAAGAATATACCACATACAATTTATAAAAAATACAATCAGCAGTGTCCCAGCTAGCAAGGTAGATCTGGCACAGTTCCAGCTGCATGTTGGCACTGTCGGCTGGCGAGGCGAATGCCATTGCAGTTAGCACACTACACTGATCAGAGCACTTTATTAAACATGGCGTATTAATCGTATGTGGCCCACATCTAAAAATAAAAGTCAATACTGGTAACTGTCTGGAAAACAATGTAATTAATGTTAAATAAATAGAATCATTATTTTAACTTGTTAAATGCCATACAGTTATAGGTAAGCTTTGTTAATATTGTAATATTTTAGAATATTGATGTAATGACTGGGACACAAATGACAGAAATGAAGGGAGGACATTATTATTTAAGTTTTTGAAGATGACTGAACTGGAGCGACAGCTTTAAAATGAATGAACTCTGACTGAGAAAACAGAAGGTGACAGAAGCGAGCCACTGTAAAAACATAGAAGAATACGATGCGCGCGAGCACCTCTCACCAGCCTCAGGGAACAGCTTCATCCCGTAAATATTTCAATTTAACCTTATACTTTTAGATACATATGTATTTTGGTATTGCCCAAATGTAGTTAACATCGTTAATGTGATGTACGTTATTCTATCAACTGCTATATGTTACATACGTAATATTAAACCGTTTTTTTTCAAATGACAAACTTTAGCTAATCTGTTTAACTCTAGCTAACTCTTTTTTTTCCTCTGACATAGAAAACATTTAAATGACATGACAATTGCTCTTACATGAGTTATTATAATTTGAGTAATTATGTGGTTTGATGGCGTATTTTACAAGACGATGTGAGCATTTTTGTGGGGTTTTATGTCACAGAACTGCATACCTTAGTATAAGAAAAAAAAAAAAAACAAATAAACTGCTTAAACACATTAAGAAGACATAAAGTACTAGCTAAGTAGGTTAAAATACATTCTCAAACTCAGTGCTGGTTTTTGGTGTAATGTAATTTTATAAATATATAATTCCACATACACTAATTCTTTGTTAGGGAGTAGCAGTGATTTTGGGCTAGTGATTAATGGGTTGAAGGAGGTTATATTGAAAATGATAGAAGCATATTTACTGAGAGAAAAAGATAAACAAAATCATGTGAAGTAGATTATTTTGGAGCTGTGGAGTTGGCTAAAATTTTCAAAATTATCTATGAACATGAACTAATTAATTTTCTTTATGTAATTAAGTAAAGATGGACTGCAGTAAGAAAACTAGTGGGCAGTGAAAAATGCAGGTGGGCAGGGAGAAACGCAGATAGGTTAATTTAAAGGCTAAGCACCACTTAATGGACCTCCATGAATATTTCACATTATTTTAGTTACTGACATATATAAGTATGAATTAAAATGAAAATAGCTGCTTAATTTGCTTTAAAACTGACAATTTTATTAAATTGACGGAAAAACCAGAGCTCGCTACGGAAATTCTTGAGCGTGACGTCACTGGTGGACAACAGCTGAACAACAGTGCGGTAAAACACTGTTATGACTGACTGTTATGACAGTATCTAGCTAAATAACCAACATTATTCATGACAATAGCCTAGCAATAAGCTAAACTCAAATTTAGAGGTACCGTTATTCTTGTAAATGTGATCGAAGTCGAACTCGAATTCATCCGACACTATAAACCTCCGTAATGCAGCCGAGTATAATCTGAGCCACCATGTTTAGCAAGTCAAGCTAACGTAAACTAACACCAACTAAAACAGGCGAAGTAAGTGTACTTACCCTGTTTACCTCCATGTTACAGAGGCTCTTGAACACCTTTCGTTGGTTTCCTTACATGCCCATATTGTTGGAAAAGCGCCAGTGAAATGAGCACTACAGATGGGATGGTCCTTTCCAAAGTGCCTGTTTAAAGTTGACAAATTGAGTCCATTCTCTGGATATTTTGGGATCTTTGGGCCATTTGTGCACAGCCAAAAACAACACGTCATTTTTTCGTCATTTTGCATTAAATTAAGTGCAACTTCTAGAGTTGTTGTCCACCATCTACGTCACAGGCAAGACGCCTATTAGAGTTTCCGAACACCGTTGGGGGGGCGGGCACGGTCTTTTAAACCTTATTCCTTGAATTAGTAATAAATAACATGTTTTCTGACTATCAATAAACACAAGTTAGGAACTCAAATTCCACTGTATTTATTTGTTTGACACTTTCATATAGCTGGTGCTTAGCCTTTAAGTTATTTAGATGAGATCTTTAGCATCAGTTGTAGCATAATCATTTGTTTTACATTTGATCATGTTTTACATTTGAAGTTCTGTACTTAATGAATTTGCATGCATAAGCAATTTACAGTTTTTCGTTACATATTTTTAAAGAAAATATATTGAAGAGAACAGAACATGTACATAATCTCTATGTGTTTAATTATAGAGCTGGAATTCAACAAGGAGTACAACTGAGGTGAATGCTCTTGAGTGTTCTTTCACTACACTGCACCTCCTGAAGGTCCTTGTTGTCCAGGCTGCCAGAGATGAGGAGATGATCATTGTTGAGGGCAGTGAGGTCTTGACAAAGTGTGAAAACACAGCAGAGGCTGTGATGGAACTGATGTATGCCATGAATAAGTGTCAAATGTGTACTTCCACACATTTCAGGAAACTCAAACTGTTTTATAGTACACTTCTGCCATTTTTTTACTTTTCTAAACCTACTGGTGAAATATGTTTCTTTTTTAAGCATTTTGTTATATGGCCTTAGCGTAGTACATAAATAACATATTTTTAAAGAAAAGACTGAATATAAAAGGCAGTTCTTAGGGTGTAAAACCAATTGTTTCTTTGAAAAACAGGATTTGAATGTTAGTTGGATTCAAATCATGACACTGCCAATTTCAAATTTCAATGTCAGTTATAAATGTATTTTCTATGCATTGATTTTAGGTACTGTTTATATACATTGCAATTGCTTCATGTTTACATTGTTTCAAGGTTGTATGAAAAGCACACTTACTAATATTACATTGTCAGATATGTTGTCATTGTGGTGGTACTCTCAATGGTACATATTTGTACATTTAATTAGGGAACATTATTATATTATAATTGTAGATTTTAAAATGCGTTAATTTCATATGCCCTGTTTCATCTCCACGACTTTTATTATGTTTTTTGTTATATGACATTTCTATAATGAAATACTACAAACATGTATCTCTCCCTCTGGAGAAGAGAACGCAATGTACCTTTAATGCACAAAACTGGACTTTTAAACACTTGTACCTTTAGTGACCAATAATGTACCTTTTTTCTGAGAGTGTAAGTTATTTGATAAAGCAGTAATTTCACCATGAACTTGATTCTAATCTTTTCTGAGGGAAGGGAGGGTTGTGGTAGGGGTGGGTTGTGGGGGTGGTACAAGAGTTTCCCGAGTGTTTTTGTTCAGGCATGCGTGATTCGGCCCAAGTGTGGGCCGATACATTTTTGCTAGCTGGGGTGTGGCCAACACCCGTGTTTACAAAGTTTTGACCACAAAAGTCTTGTTGCGAAATGTTTAGAATGTGTTTTTTCACAATATATCAGCACTTCTGAAAATAGGTTTTTGGAAAGTCTAAGTTTAGAGTAAATTTAATTTAAAAATAGATGTATGACACTCTTACTGATTAAACATTGTTGTTGCAGAGATTATTCTGAAGAAAAGCATGTGTAACACTTTGAGAAAAAATAATTTGAGATGGGTGTAATTTGTAAAGAAATCAAGGACTGTCAGACTACACCAGAGTGTCTGAAAACCATTGCTGTCTCAGTACTGTGATGACAGTGAAAACCAATTGGAACGTCTCAAAGACAAAGCTTCAGAAGAGAGTTTGGAGCAGGGTCATGTAGACAAGATAAAACTGTAGAGATTATATGTGATACAATACTATGCAAAATTTACTTTCATCAGAGAACATAACTTTGGACCACTCAGCAGCAGTCCAGTCCTTTTTGTCTTTAGCTCAGACGAGATGCGTTTGACGCTGTCTCTTGTTCAAGAGTGACTTGACACAAGGAATGCGATGCTAAAACCCATGTCTTGAATATGTCTGTGCATGGTGGTTCTTGCTTTTACACTTTTTTTCTACCACATATTTTCCTTCCCTTCACCTCTGTATTAATGTGCTTGGACACAGAGACACACTTGTGTAAGGTGTCAATGGTCATCTTTTGGGCAACTGTCAAGTCAGCAGTCTTCCATTTAAAGGCCTTTGCAGGTGTTTTGAGTTAATTCGCTGATTACAGTGTGGCACCAGGTGTCTTCAATATTGAACCTTTTCATAATATTCTAATTTTGTGAGATACTGAATTTGGGGTTTTCATTAGCTGTCAGTTACAGTGCCCTCCATAATTATTGGCACCCCTGGTTAAGAAGCATTCTTTGGCTTCTAATAAATTCTTTAATAAAATAATATAGGACAACAATGCAAACAAGAGAAAAATCTAAGCTTTAATTCAAGTGCCTTTATTTGGTGGGAAATAATCACACATTAAGAAATAAATCTTTGGAATGAAATCATGTGTGCCACAGTTATTGGCACCCGTGGTGTTAGTACTATGTACAACCACCTTCTCATCTTCGACCATTCCTCTTTGTACAGCCTCTCTAAATCATCCTGAGTGCTGGGTCTTCTCCTATGCTCTCTCCTCTTCAGCTCACTCCACAGGGTTTCTATTGGGTTGAGTTCTGGGGACTGAGATGGCCATGAGAGGAGCTTGATTTTGTGCCTTGTGAACCATTTTTGAGTAGATTTGGCCACATGTTTAGGGTCATTACCTTGCTGAAAGACTCAGTGGCGACCCATCTTCAGCTTTCGGGGAGAGGCCTCCAGATTCTGATTCAAAATGTCCTGATATCTCAAAGAGTTCATGATCACATGTGTCTTTACAATGTTCCCAGGTCCTTTGGAGGAGAAACAGGCCCACAGCATCACCGATCGTCCCCCATACTTAACAGTAGGCATGAGGTGTTTTTTTGCGTACTCATCCTTGGTGTTACGTCAGACCCACTTAGAGTGTTTGTTGCGGAAAAGCTCTATCTTTGGTCTCATCTGACCAAAGCACACAGTCCCAGTATAATCCCAGTACCGCTGGCAAACTCCACCGGTTTACGCTTATAACTCATAAAAGGCTTTCTCCATGCATGCCTCCCAAACAGCTTTTTGGCATGTAGATAGCACCTGATGGTTGTTTGGGAGACCTCGTAACCCCAAGATGCTACCAGTTTGTTTGTTTGCTTGCTGCTGTTTAGTACTGTTCCTAAGCTCTTTACTTAAAGTCTTTACTGTTAACACCTTGCTAACTTATTCTTATTAGTTTACTTGGTGTTAGTTGTACACTGTTAATACCACTACCATTTTATTATTGTTGTTTTCATATTAATAACTTCTCTCAATTAATAACTGCTTCTCTCCTGATTATGGGACCGCGGAGGAATGATCTCTCTCCAGGCTCAGCACGGAGATCGAGCAGTTGGGCCCCGAATTCAGCGTCTCCTGGAGAAGCAGACAGAGCTCCAGCGGGAGAAGACGAGGCTCGAGGCCGCCCGCGATGCCTCCTACGCGGCCGTTGGCACGCCAGCTCCTCCATCGCGGCGGCTCCCCGGGACGGCCATCTTCACTCCAGCCCCGAGCTGGGAGCGTAAGCGGGGGCATGGGAAGCCGAGGTCGTCTCCCCCTCTACCGCAGCCAGTCTTCACCTCTACAAACCAGTTTGAGGTGCTCAGCTCCTGGCCCTCACCTGCACCGGAACCGGCACCGAGAGCTAAACAGGGCGGTGTTCTTATCATCGGCGACTCTATAGTCAGACATTTAATCAGAATCAGAATCAGAAATACTTTATTGATCCCAGGGGGAAATTGCAATTATTACAGTAGCAACCGGTTGTAAAAGAATAAACACTCTAATAAAAAAATTAACACAAAAGGAAATTTACAATATGTACACATCTATAATAATAAATACAGATATACTGTATACAGCAGTAAGAGTATTGCACATTTGAGTTGTTACACTCATAATTAAAAAAATTGTTCTATTGTTATTACTGTACATGTGAAAGGTGTCGTGCTTTAAGTGTGGAGTTATAAAGTCTGGTAGCCACTGGTAAGAATGACCTCCTGTGGCGCTCTGTAGTGCATTTTGGCTGAATGAGTCTTGCACTGAACGTGCTCCTGTGTCTCATTACCATGTGATAAAGAGGGTGGGAGCCATTATCCATAATAGCCTGCAGTTTAGACAGCATCCTCCTCTCAGACACTGCCATCAGCGAGTCCAGCTCTACGCCCACAACCTCACTGGCTCTACGGATCAGTTTATTAAGTCTGTTGGCATCTGCCACCCTCAACCCACTGCCCCAACATGCAACAGCATATAGGATGGCACTGGCCACAACTGACTCATAAAAAATCCTCAGCATAGTTCTGCAGATGTTGAAGGACCTCAGACGCCTCAGAAAATAGAGACGACAATGGCCCTTCTTGTAAAGGGCGTCAGTGTTTTTAGCCCAGTCCAGTTTATTGTCAATGTGTATGCCCAGATATTTATAGTCCTCCACAATGTCCACACTGACCCCCCTGATGGACACAGGGGTCACTGGCGTTTTGTCCCTCCTCAGGTCCACCACCAGCTCCTTTGTCTTTGTCACGTTGAGCTGCAGATGGTTCAGCTCACACCACGCAACAAAGTCGTTCACCGTCTCCCTGTACTCATCCTCATTACCCCTGCTGATACATCCAACAAGTGCAGAGTCATCAGAAAACTTCTGGAGGTGGCAAGTCTCTGTGCAGTAGTTGAAATCAGTGGTGTAAAGGGTGAAGAGGAAGGGAGAGAGGACAGTTCCCTGCGGGGCTCCAGTATTGCTGACCACTCTGTCTGACACACAGTGCTGCAGAAGTACATACTGTGGTCTGCCAGTCAGGTAGTCAACAATCCAGGACACGAGGGGGGCGTCTACCTGCATCACGTTCATCTTGTCACCCAGGAGAGCAGGCTGAATGGTGTTAAATGCACTGGAGAAGTCAAAAAACATGACCCTCACAGTGCTGCCTGGCTTATCCAGGTGAGCATACGCTCGGTTCAGCAGGTAGACGATGGCATCCTCAACCCCCAGACGAGACTGGTAGGCACAAAGAGTAACGTTACTGTGTCCTGTCTTCCAGGTGCTCGTGTCCTGGATGTTGCCAGGCGACTTCCCTCGGCGCTGCGGCAGCGTGGGGACCTCGGCACCGTCGTTCTCCACGTGGGGACAAACGACACTTCCGCCTGCCGCAGCAAGGTCCTGAAGGAGCACTACCGTTCGCTTCTGGATAACGCTCGGAAGAAGACGGATGCCAGGATCATCGTCTCCGGCCCCCTACCCACCTACAGACGAGGATGTGAGGCGTACAGCAGGCTCTTTGCACTCCACTCCTGGCTCCAGGTTTGGTGTGGCACTGTCGGCGTGGACTACGTCGACCACTGGGAGTGTTTTCGGGAACGTCCTGCCCTCTACCGCCGGGATGGGCTTCACCCTAGTCGTCTAGGTTCTGCAGTTCTCTCTGGGAACATCGAGGATGTTCTTCGCCAGGCTTGACTAACCCCACCCACCAGCACAAACTAGGCAAGTAGATTACACAGCGAACAGGTAAGTGATTTTATGGATACACTTACAGATAATGGCCATTTGTTTGCCCATAGTAAGGGTATATCTACAAAGCTTGCTCTAAGAAATATAAAAATTTGTTACAGTATCAAGACTGTGTCTGTCCCCCGAATCAAACTTAAACCCAGAATATATCAAACAGCGTGCCCCAATAACCTAATCACTATTAAACCATCAGAAACAGAGGGTAGTATCATCCCCTCAGACCTAAAGTTTGGCCTACTCAATATAAGAGCACTTAACTCTAAAGCAGTCATTATACATGAAATAATAATGGATCAGAAATTTGATGTTTTATGCCTTACTGAAACTTGGGTAAGAAATGATGAATATTTAGCACTAAATCAAGCCACTCCTACAGGCTATACATATGTACACAGCCCCAGACTGACGGGCAAAGGGGGTGGATTATGTATAATTTACAAAAATAATTTAATTATTAACCAAAAACATGGTTACAACTGTACTTCCTTCGAAATTATGTACATTAACATAATTAACCCAGCCATAATTAAGAACACAATCTCCTCATTAAACATTTATAGACCACCAGGGCCCTATTCAGAATTTATAAAAGAATTTGGTGAACTAGCTGCTAATTTAGCAGTGTCATGTGATAAGTTAATAATTGTAGGAGACTTTAACATTCATTTTGAGAAAAGTGATGATCCCCTAAAAAAGGCATTCACATCAATCATAGATTCTGTTGGTTTCACACAAAATGTATCAGGTCCTACTCATTATTGTAATCACACACTAGACTTGGTTTTGACCCTGGGCACGAACATAAAAAACCTAAATATTCTCCCTCAGTCTTCCACAGTCTCAGACCACTACCTAATTTCATATGAACTTTGTTTAGATGTTAAAAAATGTACATGCCTACATTATTATCTAAAGCGCTCATTAACCCTATCTACAGCCCCTGAAAACATTACTGATTTATTGACCTCAGTCAGTAGTCCAGCAGACCTGTCACGCAGGCCTCTCTGAACTCCAGATCCCAGAATTCATCAGACAATCACATGACACCACACCGTTCTCACTCACCAGAGTTCTGATCAGGAACACCTGTTTCTCTCTCTATTTAAGCCTCACTCACTCACCAGTCATTGCCGAGTATTGCGTGATTTAGTTCTGAATACAAAGCGTTCTCTATTTACCTGTCTGTCTTGAATTCCAGTTATTTACCTTATGCTCGTCTTTCGGTTTTCGTCCTTGTCCTGCCCCTTTGGATTTGTTTGCTCTCCGGTTCAAGAACTCTGCCTGGCTTTTCGACTACTCTTGTGGATTATCTTTGATGTACTGTTTGTTTCCGGTATTCGACCCTTCTGTCTGGCTTTTCGACTACTCTGTTGGATTATCTCTGAGGTACTGTTTGTATCTGGCATTCGACCCTTGCTTGTTGTTGTTAACCCTTCGTGGATTGTTGTCAATAAACTTTTTATACTGTTAACCGCAAGTGTCTGCCTTCTGTCCAGTCGTGACAGAATACTCGGCCTTAACATGCAGACAGCGGGTTCTGAAGCCGTGATTACGGCGATAAGCAGTCAAGGCCAACTGCTAGGTCAACACCAGCAAACGCTAGCTAGTTTTACTCAAGCCATTGAATCTCTTGCTCAACAACAACAAAACCAGCAACAACAACTTTCGCAGGTATTAGAGAGCGTTAAAGCACATACAACTTGTGTTTCTGTTAACCCTGAGCCCCCTTCAGTCCCTGTTAATGTCTCTTCACATTATCCTGTCAGTAAGCCTGAAGTTTTTGAGGGTAATCCAGCCAAATGTAGCGGATTTTTGTTACAGTGTGATGTTTTGAAACTGTCTCATGAGGAACGTCGACGACGTCTACACAATGGATTGTGTTTATATTGCGGCGGTTCTGACCATTTCAGACGGGATTGTTTGAAACGTCCACAGAGTAAACAGGCACCTCATCAAGGGATGGCTTCACACTACAATACGGTGAGTGTACCCACAACGAGATTAATTTCTAAATCTTTTTTAATAGCAGTCACTGTGTACTGCCAAGGAAATTCTATTGTTGTTCCAGCCCTATTTGACTCCGGAGCCGAAGCAAACTTCCTTCAACAGTCCATCGTCACCAAGTTGTACATCCAGATGGAACCTTTGTGCAGACGAGTCCTGGTCCGTGCCCTAGATGGTCTTCCAATTGGAGGAGATCCTATCTCTCAAGAGACTATTCCAGTTCGGCTTCAAACCAGTTGTTTACATCATGAGTGGATATCTTTTCTGGTACTCCCTAAATCAGACTTTCAAAATATATTAGGATTACCCTGGTTAGAGACTCACAACCCAGTTATTTCATGGAATCCGCGCGAGATCATATCCTGGTCCACTTATTGTCAATCCAATTGTTTAGTCCTGGGTCAACTATCTGTCCACTCTACATCTGTGGATAGTCCGGATTCGCCTGTACATGTACAAATTCCCTCAGAGTATTCGAAGTACTTGGAAGTGTTTAGTAAGGTCAAAGCCACAAAATTACCTCCACATAGAACTTATGACTGTGCCATTGAACTTATAGAAGGAGCTTCTTTGCCCAAATCGCATATCTACCCACTTAATTTAGAGGAAGAATGAGTTATGGAAGAATATGTGAAGGAAGCTTTAGATCAAGGGTTTATTCGCCCATCTAAGTCTCCGGTAGCTTCTGGGTTCTTTTCTGTTAAGACAAAGGATGGTGGGTTGAGGCCCTGTATCGACTACCGTGCTCTTAATGACATTACAAGAAAATATGCATACCCGCTACCACTTATCCCTGTAGCATTAGAGCAACTCAGAGGTGCTACCATTTTTTCGAAGTTAGATCTTCGTAATGCCTATAATCTTATCCGCATCAAGGAGGGGGATGAATGGAAAACGGCATTTAGCACTACTAAAGGACACTATGAGTACCTGGTGATGAGTTATGGGCTAGCAAATGCCCCGTCTGTTTTCCAGTCCTTTATTGATGATATATTCCGAGATATGTTAGGACAATTTATGATCGCTTATATTGATGATATCTTGATTTACTCCCCTGATTTGAACACACACAAAACACATGTCAGTAGGGTACTTCAACGTCTCAGGGAGAACAATCTCTATGTCAAGGGAGAGAAGTGTGAATTTCACCAACAGACGGTTTCATTTCTAGGGTATGTCATAAGTGTGTCTGGTATAATCATGGACGATCATAAAGTTGAAGCTGTTGTTAACTGGCCAGTCCCGAACAATATTAAGGAACTTCAGCATTTTTTAGGTTTTGCCAATTTTTATAGAAGATTCATTAGGAACTTCAGTTCCATCGCTGCACCTCTTGCAGCCTTACTTAAAGGAAATTCTCATCGTTATATTGGTCTCCTCAAGCACAACTGGCTTTTGAGTGTCTTAAAAGAGCCTTTTCTACTGCCCCCATTCTCAAACATCTGGATCCGGAGTATCCCTTTGTTGTCGAGGTAGACGCTTCGGAAACGGGGGTAGGAGCTATCTTATCACAGCGAAAAGGGGATTCCTCAAAGTTATACCCAATTGCATTCTATTCTCATAAACTATCTCCCGCTGAGCGTAACTATAGAAAACTGCTTGCAGTAAAATTAGCCCTAGAAGTATGGAGACATTGGTTAGAGGGTTCTGTACACCCTTTTCTGGTGATAACTGATCACAAAAATTTGGAATATCTTCGGACTGCTAAGCGAATGAATTCTCGTCAGGCCAGGTGGTCATTAATTTTTTCACGCTTTAATTTTTCTGTCACTTTCCGTCCAGGCAGTAAAAATGTTAAGGCTGACGCTTTGTCCCGCTTATATCAGGGAGACCTTAAGGAGAGAGGGGAAAGTGACTTGATCTTACCGTCATCTGTCTCAGTATCAGTCATTAGATGGGAACTCGATGAACAAATCGAAAATGAAAATAAATCTAAAGAAGTGCCTAGGGAATGTCCAGAAGGTAAAAAGTATGTACAGGCCCCACTCCGAGACAAGTTAATCACTTGGGCGCATTCTTCCCTGTCATCTGGTCACCCGGGTGAGACACGCACTACTCAACTCATCCTTGCTCGGTATTGGTGGGAATCTGTTAGGGCTGATGTACATAAGTTTATTGCATCATGTTCTGTCTGTGCCCAGTCAAAAACCCCCAAAACACTTCCCGCAGGTAAACTTATGCCCCTACCAGTTCCTGAACGTCCCTGGTCTCACTTAGCTCTGGACTTTGTCACTGATCTGCCCATATCTGAGGGTTAAACCACTGTGCTTACAGTAATTGATCGGTTCTCTAAAGGGGTGAAATTTATACCGTTCCCATCACTACCCACTGCTTTCGACACGGCTAAGGCAATATATACTCATATTTTCCGTAATTTTGGTGTTCCAGAGGATATTTTATCAGACCGAGGTCCGCAATTCACGTCACGTGTCTGGAAAGCGTTTTTTGAACATTTAGGGGCTAATATTAGTCTAACTTCCGGATATCATCCCCAGAGTAATGGACAATGCGAGCGGATGAACCAAGAACTGGGGAAATACTTACGCTCGTATTGTCACAAGTATCCTCAGGACTGGTCCCAGTATCTGGTATGGGCAGAAATTGCTCAAAATTCTCTTGTTAATTCTACCACTGGGCTCACTCTGTTTCAGTGTGTCCTAGGCTATCAACCTCCGTTAGCTCCTTGGACTGCTGCTATCTCTGGAATACCAGCCGTGGATGAATGGATGCGACGCAGCGAGGAAGTTTGGGAAGAAACCCATCAACACATTTCGGACATTCTGTCTCGATATAAAGAGAAGGCTGATAAGCACCGGTCTTCTACTCCCTCCTACCAAATTGGAAATCGGGTATGGTTGTCGACGAGAGATATCAGGTTTGAAGGGAGCAGTAGGAAGCTCCAACCCAAGTTTATTGGACCTTTCCGTATTTCTACCAAAGTCAATAATGTTACATATAAGTTGGAGCTTCCTGCTCAATATCGTATCCATAACTCTTTTCATGTATCTCATCTCAAACCTGTAGTTTCCGGACCCTTGAACGAGGAACTACCAGACGATGTACCACCTACGGCCATGGAACAAGAAGATTCATCTATTTATGCTGTGCGTGAGATACTGGATTCGCGTAGACGTGGAGGGGTACTACAATATCTCATTGACTGGGAGGGTTATGGCCCTGAAGAACACTCATGGGTACCCGCTAAGGATGTTTGTGATCCCGGCCTTGTGTTAGCGTTTCACTCACGCTATCCCGAGAAGCCGGCTCCGCGTCCAAGGGGTCGTCCCAAAAGATCATTTTCCACTCCTACTCTATCCCGTCCTACGTCTAGGTCTAAGAGTCAGCGGCGATCTCGGACCTCAGCACATGCTAATGTCCCTAGCTCGGATACTACTGGTGAGACTGGTGGTCGTCGTCATGGTCGTCCTCGTTCCAGGCCGCCTCCTATGCCATCGGGGGGGATTCATCAGACAATCACATGACACCACACCGTTCTCACTCACCAGAGTTCTGATCAGGAACACCTGTTTCTCTCTCTCTATTTAAGCCTCACTCACTCACCAGTCATTGCCGAATATTGCGTGATTTAGTTCTGAATACAAAGCGTTCTTTACTTACCTGTCTGTCTTGAATTCCAGTTATTTACCTTATGCTTGTCTTTCGGTTTTCGTCCTTGTCCTGCCCCTTTGGATTTGTTTGCTCTCCGGTTCAAGAACTCTGCCTGGCTTTTCGACTACTCTTGTGGATTGTTTTTGATGTACTGTTTGTTTCCGGTATTCGACCCTTCTGTCTGGCTTTTCAACTGCTCTGTTGGATTATCTCTGAGGTACTGTTTGTATCTGGCATTCGACCCTTGCTTGTTGTTGTTAACCCTTCGTGGATTGTTGTCAATAAAATTTTTATACTGTTAACCGCAAGTGTCTGCCTTCTGTCCAGTCGTGACAAGACCCACTGGAGCTGGACAGACTAACGAACTACTTAGATAACACTTTAGATAGTGTAGCACCACTTAAGCATAAAAAGCTACGACAGAAAAAACTTGCTCCCTGGTATAATGAAGAAACACTCACCCTAAAACAAACCGTAAGGAAATTAGAGCGGAAATGGTGGTCGACTAAATTGGAAGTGTTTCACTGTGCCTGGAAAGACAGCCTTATCCAATATAGAAGGGCACTCGTCAATGCACGCTCAGCACATCTGTCCTCACTGATTGAAAATAATAAAGACAATCCTAGAGCACTCTTTAATGTAATCTCTAAACTTACAAACAATCGGGCAGCTACTGATCCACAGATCCCAGCCATTCACACCAGCAATGCTTTTATGGACTTTTTTAACAATAAGATTGAAAATATTAGACAAACAATAAATACAATATTACTAAATCCAGCCTGTCTGTCATCTGGTGTGGATGATATAGAACAAAACATAGAAGAAAGACTAGAGGACTTTGACCCACTACCACAGCTAGAACTGGAGAAAATCATCTACTCGTCAAATTGTACAACCTGCACACTTGATGCAATATCAACAAAACTATTTAAAGAAGTATTACCAGTCATAATCAATCCCCTTTTAACAATCATAAATTCGTCCCTTAGACTGGGTCACATACCCAAAACATTTAAACCCCTGATCAAGAAATCGAATCTTGATCCTAGTGTACTATCCAATTACAGACCCATCTCTAACCTTCCCTTCATATCTAAGATATTAGAAAAAGTTGTGGCCCAACAACTTAGGTCACACTTGCATAAGAATAACATATATGAAAAATTTCAATCTGGTTTTAGGCCACACTATAGCACCGAAACGGCTTTAGTTAAGATAACAAACGACCTTCTTCTCGCCTCTGATCGAGGCTGCGTATCCATGCTAGTTCTACTAGACCTCAGTGCAGCTTTCGATACAATTGATCATACTATTCTGCTAGAAAGATTAAAAAACATGGTTGGAATAACAGGAACAGCCCTATCATGGTTTAAGTCTTACCTCACAAATCGCTATCAGTTTGTAAAAGTAAATAACATTTCTTTTATTCATACAAAAATGAGATTTGGAGCTTCCCAAGGCTCCATTTTAGGACCTTTACTATTCATATTATACATGCTGCCACTGGGCAGAGTTATTAGCAGGCATGGCATTATCTTCCACAGTTACGCAGATGACACACAGTTACACATATCAGCCAAACCAGATGACAAACCTACACTAAAGAACATGGAGGACTGTGTTAAAGAAGTGAAGCATTGGATGTCGTACAATTTCCTTCTGCTAAACAGCAACAAAACCGAGGTTCTCCTTTTAGGTCCAAAACCTGCTATAAATAAGGTATCAGACTTAATACATAATTTTGACTTCCCTGTTCTCCCTAGCTCATCAGCTAAAAATCTGAGTGTTATACTTGACTCAGATCTATCATTTGATCAGCATATAGGTAACATTACAAAAACAGCTTTCCTACATCTTCGAAACCTCGCTAAGTTAAGAAAGTCTTTATCCCTCCCAGATGCGGAAAAATTAGTTCACGCTTTTATTTCATCAAGATTAGATTATTGCAATGCACTTTTATCAGGATGCTCCAGCAGAAACTTGAGTAAACTCCAGTTAATTCAAAATGTTGCAGCCAGGGTCCTCACTAAAACTAGAAAATTTGATCATATCAGCCCAGTCTTATCGGCCCTTCACTGGCTTCCAGTTAAATTCCGTATTGATTACAAAATTCTTTTACTCATGTATAAATCCCTACACGGTCTTGCCCCTGAATACTTGCAAGACCTCATCACACACTATGAACCACCAAGATTACTCAGATCTCAGGGTGCCGGCCTCTTACTAGTACCCAGAATTCATAAGACTTCAGCGGGGGGGAAAGCCTTCTACAAAGCCCCTCAGCTCTGGAACAATCTTCCAGCTAGTGTTCGGGACGCAGACACAGTCACTATGTTTAAGTCTAGGCTAAAAACACACTTGTTCAGTTCAGCCTTTGGCAACTAACCTCTGTCTAGTTTAAGGTTATCGTTTCAGGAACTCATGGACATGGAGAATCAGGGTAAACCTGGATGATGTGCTCACAATTTCTCTTGTTTGCAGCGGAAGGATGTCTTTGCCTGAGCTTCTTCTGGTTTCCCTCCTCCCAGTCTGTTACAGTCAGATCCGTCACTACACTAATGAAAATATTTACATGCTCTTATTCTCTGCTGCACTCAACCAAACTAACTGCTTCCCTTTACTGTTTTACTGTTTTCTGAGAAAATGGTGGCCCACTGATGGAAGATTGTTTGCTGGATTCTCCTGCGGCCCAGACTTGACCAGACCAGCTGCTTACCTTATTATTATTATGTAGCATAATGTCACTTCATTGGTGATCATTTAAAATTCAATCTATAGTTTGATCAGAGGAGGATGGGTCCCCTTTGTGAGTCTTGGTTCCTCCCAAGGTTTCTTCCTCCAGCCTCGAGGGAGTTTTTCCTTGCCACTGTCGCCTTCGGTTTGCTTGCATTGGGCTTTGATTTAAATGTTCTGTTCTGAAACTGTGAAGCTGCTTTGTGACAACGTCAGTTGTAAAAGGCGCTATACAAATAAATTTTGATTTGATTTGATTTGATTTGATTCAATTCTCTTACAGTGAGTTTTGGAGAACTTTTTACTTCTCTTACCATCCTTCACACGGTGTGTGGTGGCAAGATACATTTGCGTCCTCTTCCAGGCTTGTTTGTCACAGTTCCAGATGTTTGTCACAGTTCCAGATGTTTTGAACTTTTTGATGATTGCTCTGACTGTAGATCATCTACAGGTGAGGACATCTGCAGGTGAGTGGCTATTTTCTTGTAGCCATTGCCTGATTTATGAAGGTCGACACACATCTGCTTTACATGAATAGTGTGTTCTCTTGTCTTTCCCATGTTTAAGAGTGAGTAAGAGAAATTGGCCTCTGTGTAACACCATATTTATACCCCAGCGAAACAGAAAGTAATGAATTACTAATTACAGGTTTCTAGATACTTTGATCCACTTTATACACTACAGTAGAAATGACATAAATGGTTCAAATACATTTATTTCCAAGAAATTAAGGGTGCCAATAATCGTGGAACAGGTCATTCTATGTGAAAGAATTATTTCTTAGTAAAGATTTTTTCTTTATTTTTTTGTCACGAGTTGAAGGTTGCTTTTTTCTAAATTGTGAAAATTGAAATTATGGCTCTACAATAAAAAAATATATATATATTTTAAGGCTTTAACATATTTTAACTAGGGGTGCCAATAATTATGGATGTTGCTGTACTTCATAGAAACACTTCTTTCTGATCACTTGTTTGATCTGCTTGTGTAATGTACTCCGGCAGTAATGACCATTTCCCTCATGTATCTCACTGTCCTGAGAGTAGACTTTTTGCTTAATATATATGATAGTTAATTAATTATTGTGCTCTTATGCTTTTAGGATGACTCTGAACACTCATTCCATCACCATGACGTTGGGATCCTGCTTGTTGAACAAGAAGGTGCTGTGGTCTTGTCTTCCCTCCATCTCAGTCCAGCCTCACTGAAGATCATCATTGAAGGAGAAGTTGTTATGGACAACATCCAGGATCTCCCTAAAGCTATGTTCATTCTGTTTGGACTGACTTACGCACTTCATCTCAACTATCCCAAGTCTATGAAGAACATGTTCCACTTCATCCAACAGGTTTTTATCTAACATTGGGTCACGGTGAACTGAAACCCTGATTACAAACACTGAAAAAACAGCTTACACTGTGAAGAAATGCTGTTAATTTAACCATATAATTCACCATATGATGAATATATAGAATGTGTCTCCCCTTTGAACCCAATAGCCCTTCCAAATATTTGCTTGTTTGATTTTTGCAATAAAGATGTCTTATATTGGTTTGCGTAAGAGACTGTTTAAAGAGAAATATGACTTGTCTAGCTAACTTGCACACTGTGTCTCAGCTATCCCAAATCTATGAAGAACACGCCCCAGGTCACCCAACGTTTTTTCTAACATTGTGCCACAGTGAACTGAAACCTAGATTACAAACCCTGAGAAATGCTATTTATTTTACAGAGAAAGCATGCCCCCTCATTTCCCTTTTTTTTCCCCAACCAAAAAAATGTATTCATCATTTTATTGTCTTCCGTTTGACCATGAATAGCCATTCCAAATCTTTCCTTGTTTTATATTTACAATATATATGGCTTATTTTGTATTATGTAAGAAAATATTTCATGAGAAATGACTGTTTAGCCATGTATTCTACAGATGTTTTTTCAAGGGTTCTTAAAAGAAAAAGCTTCTATAATATTTTTTATATTATAAGTCTTTATTATAAGCTGTTATTATAACTATACCAGAACATTTTTTGGTGCTATAGAACCCTTTTCAAACATATTTATATACCTACAGCACATATGCCATCATGCTGAAGAATAATAATAATAATACTCGCTGATTACAGTGTGGCACCAGGTGTCTTCAATATTGAACCTTTTCATAATATTCTAATTTTGTGAGATACTGAATTTGGGGTTTTCATTAGCTGTCAGTTACAGTGCCCTCCATAATTATTGGCACCCCTGGTTAAGAAGCATTCTTTGGCTTCTAATAAATTCTTTAAAAAATAATATAGGACAACAACGCAAAAAAGAGAAAAATCTAAGCTTTAAGTCAAATGCCTTTATTTGGTGGAAAATAATAACACATTAAAAAATAAATCTTTTGAAAGAAATCATGTGTGCCAGAGTTATTGGTACTTTGTACAAACTCCTTTTGCCAACAAGACAGCATTTAATCTTCTCCTATAACTATTCACAAGATGGGAGAATACAAAAAGAGGGATCGTTGACCTTTCCTCTTTGTACAACCTCTCTAAATCATCCAGAGTCCTGGGTCTTCTCCTACGCTCTCTCCTCTTCAGCTTACTCCACAGGGTTTCTATTGGGTTGAGGTCTGGGGACTGAGATGGCCATGAGAGGAGCTTGATTTTGTGCCTTGTGAACCATTTTTGAGTAGATTTGGCCACATGTTTAGGGTCATTATCTTGCTGAAAGACCCAGTGGCGACCCATCTTCAGCTTTCGGTGAGAGGCCACCAGCTTCTGATTCAAAATGTCCTGATGTTTCAAAGAGTTCATGATCCCATGTGTCCTTACAATGTTCCCAGGTCCTTTGGAGGAGAAACAGGCCCACAACATCACCGATCGTCCCCCATACTTAACAGTAGGCATGAGGTGTATTTCTGCGTACTCATCCTTGGTGTTACGTCAAACCCACTTAGAGTGTTTGTTGGCAAAAAGCTCTATCTTTGGTCTCATCTGACCAAAGCACACAGTCCCAGTAAAATCCCAGTACCGCTGGCAAACTCCACCCATTTACGCTTATAACTCATAAAAGGCTTTCTCCATGCATGCCTCCCAACCAGCTTGTTGGCATGCAGATAGCACCTGATGGTTGTTTGGGAGACCTCGTAACCCCAAGATGCTACCATTTGATTCAATTCTCTTACAGTGAGCTTTGAAGAACTTTTTACTTCTCTTACCATCCTTCTCACGGTGTGTGGAGGCAAGATACACTTGCGTTCTCTTCCAGGTCATTTTATGGAAAATAATTATTTCTTAGTCAGGATTTTCTCTTTATTCTTTTTTTTTCACTTGAGTTGAAGGTTGCTTTTTATCATTTGTTTTCAGAGTGAGATTATGCTTCTGCAATAAAAAAAATAATTCATTTTAAGACTTTTAACACATTTTAACTAGGGGTGTCAATAATTATGGAGGGAGCTGTATAATCATCAAATTAAAAGAAATAAACACTTGAAATATATCAGTCTTTTTGTAATGAATGAGTATAATATACAAGTTTCACTTTTTGAATGGAATTACTGAAATAAATCAACTTTTTTATTTGTAGTAAACTCATCCCTTAGCCTGGGCCATGTACCCAAAGCTTTTAAACTAGCAGTTATTAAACCTCTGATCTAATTTAATAAGCTAGCACATGTCTAATTACAGGCCTATTTCTAATCTGCCATTTCTATCCAAGATCTTAGAAAAAGTTCATATCTACATAAGAATCATATATATGAAAAATTCCAATCAGGATTCAGGCCACATCATAGCACTGAGACAGCTCTAGTCAAGATAACGAACAAATTCTTCTTGCCTCTGATCAAGGCCACATTTCCCTGTTGGTGCTCCTTGACCTTCGATACGATAGACTACAATATTCTATTAGAAAGGTTAGAAAACCTTACAGGGAATTACAGGGACAGCCCTATCATGGTTCAAATCTTACTTAACGGAATGTTATCAACTTGTAAAAGTAAACAATTTATCTTCCAATTTGGAATTCTGCAAGGCTCTATTTTAGGACCATTATTATTTACATTATACATGTTACCGCTAGGCACAGTTATAAGAAACCATGACATTAACTTTCACTGTTACGCAGAAGACACACAATTGTATATTTCAGCCAAGCCCGATGACAAACACAGATTAAAAAAATAGAGGACTGTGTAAAAGACATGAAAGGCCAGAGGGAGTTTTTCTTGCCACTGTAACCCTGGCCTCGCTCGCGTGAGGATTTTTACACTCTTTATATTGTTTACATTTTTACATGTCATGTCAAAACTTTGTCTTTACTGGAATGCTGCGAAGCTGCTTTGTGAAAACATCAGTTATAAGAAACGCTATACAAATAAATTTGATTTGATTTGACCCTTTACTGACACCGGGGGGTTTGTAATCACATTAGATCAGTTTCCAGTGCAAACCGACTAGAGAGCAGCAAATAGTGCAGAAACATCTACTGAATTTTATGAAACGTGTTTTTTGATCACAATCGTGAACGTTGCCTTCAAGTCTCTGTCTAGGGCTGTGGAACAGGCAGCAGTTACACAGCTCTTTTAGCCCTTTTTCATTCATTCATTTTCTGTAAGTGCTTATCCAGTTCAGGGTCACGGTGGGTCACATTTTCTTCTGTTTATGTTTCGGTTTGAAAACCTCAGCTCTTGCAAAGTAAAACACGTTCATTTATAAAAATATTTTTAATTGTCTGGCGTCCTTTATTTAAATGCTGTGACACAATAATTTTGTCTGTTTTTATGCAGTGCTTTTCTACCATTGAGCAGCTGTGTGGTCTGCTGTCTTCTTAGAATTGACAGAATTGTCTACAGAGTGCATTTAAAAATGGTTATAGTGAAGAAACTCAGATAAAGTAAATGTATGTTGCACAACAAGACTGAATGTGAGCCGGTTCAAGAGTTCTTTCGACTATGTGACGTACAAACTCGGGTAAAATTAACATTACCATTTTTGACAATTCTGACTTTGACACCACTATTCCAGTACTGTAACATGTCAAAGTGTGGTGTAAAAGGAAATGGTACCATGATTTTACTTTCTTATGGATTTTTTTCACTCTATCGTAATGTAAAACATACACATATAATTACAACACTGCAGAATTACTGAGGACAATTTATTCAGTAATTTTCAGTATTTTAGTGAAATTTTATTATGCAGCACTTTGTTAATTTTCTTATTAACTTCCTGTGTACATGTACCATATCACTGTGAAAGTGTGTGTGTTTGTAGAACCGTAATCTAATTCTTTACCGTAATCTCTTGTTCTTTACAATGTTCCTTTTAACCTAAGCACTTAAAACCTGATGAGCATTTCAGTATAATTAAACTAGACAGTGTTGGTACTTACCATCATGTTACCTGAGTTTGCACCTCACATAGTCAAAAGAACTCTGGAACCACCGTGGCTAGAGCTGCCCTAATGGAGTCGCTCCAAACACAGCCCCAGAAACACACACAAACGGAGCATTTTCCTGTTTTATTTCCAGTTATTTATTTATATGAAATTAATTATTTATATGAAGTTAATTTACTGCTCAAATCCATATTTTGTTCAATAAATACCAATGATTCAAAATGCAAACATGGAAAAGCATGGCAAACCTGCTTTAATATCGAGTCATAAGTTCAAAATCTAGCTCAGGTTTTCTCTTAAAGAGGAACACGGAGTCAGTCAGAGCATAATGACTGTCAAAATACTAACAACTGATGGCATTACAGAAACAGAATAACTCTCCATCTGTCAGTTCTACCAGTAAACAATAGACACTATGACATTCACTGTGTTTCTCCTGGAAACTGCTACATTGTCTGATTGCGTGTCAAATGTGTGTGTTTTTGGTGACATACTCTCTACAGGTGAAAGACTGATATTTACTGTGTGGTAGAGAAGAAAACAAGAGTTCATGACAGACCTGGTGCAGTAACAGTGTTTATTACAGTGCACTCTCTGAATTAAAGGTACAGTACAGGTCTAAGATTTAAAGAATGTCAGAGCCCAGAGGGAGGATGAATGAGGTGCTGAGAGAAATAAGACGTTCTGAAACCTTTCACTGATGTTGAGACCAGTGATAACACTCTGTAGTCAGTTCTGTGCTAAATGTAAATAAAAAAACAGAACACAATGATGAGAAAATCATTTAAACCCTATATTTAATAGAAAATAAAATAAAGACAATATTTGACACATTGAGAAATTTCATTGTTTTATTTTTTTAAACATTTGCCTATTTTTAATTTGTTACCAGAAACACGCTACAAAAAGGTTGTTTTGGGGAACAAAAGACTGGTAAAGCTGTGTAATGCTAAAACAAATTAGGTTAAATGTCAACAGGTCAGAGACGTGACTGCACTGTAAGCCCAGAGAAGTTGATTGTACTTAAAGAGTTTGAAAGTGATTGCCTTAAAATATTTAAGTAACGAATACTGGAGAAAATTAATTGATTTGAGTAATATTAACTTAAAGTACAAATGAATTTGAAGTGAAGATTTGAGCTGAATATAGAAAACTCTGAATAGTTTATACTGAAAATCTGCTGTATAAACAACAAAACTGGCAGGTTCATTCAGATAAACATCTTACATTTTCTGTAATTAAAATATTAAGTTTAAAAAAACTTTTTTAAGCAAGTTTGTTTTTAAATAATGACCTGTATAAAACATTTTCAAAAATGAATTTGAAGTGCATTAAAAAATGTTTTATTTAAAATTACATCACAGAAACAAACAGTATTTTGCATAAAATAACTGTAACCAAATCTAAAATGTGGGAAATGTATGAAATCAACACAATTTAAATATCTACAATTATAATAAAATAACTTACAATTATGTTCCCGAACTAAAGGGAAGTGAGCATATACCCTTGAGAGTACCATTACAGTGACAGCAAAAGTTAGCACCATGTTGAGTTTACTGACAGTGCAGCAGCAGAGCAGTCTAAAAGTGATACAAAATAAAACAAGCACTTTGCGTGCACGTTTGCAATGTTCCGAAATGTTTCGTACACAACAAGAACATTCTTCAGCTTTTGAAACTTGGGTGTATCTCATGATCTATATGTCAGAACAAACAAAGGGCACCTTGCCTGAGGTAGGTTGGTAAGTTCATCCATTTCAAGACTGCCTTCTAGGATGATCCTGACACTTGAAGGGTTCAGTAGAGGTGATGCCTGGTTTTGGACCAATGACCTGGAAATCTGCATCATCCAGATTCTATAGACAGTGAGAGACAAAAACAGTGTTGAGTGTCAATTACAATTTGTCTAAATATAGACAGAAAGACAGAGGTCTATAGATAAATAGTTAGCTGTAGAGGAACAGATAGATAGACAGGTGTAGTTAGACAGTCAGGTGTAAAGAAATGGACAGATAAAGAAAAGATACTCACAGAGCTACTTATGAAGAACTTGGAGCCTTGAGGAAACTTCCAATGATGTGTCTATGGCTGTTAGCTCAGGGTTCTGGAAGAGTGTGACATGCATGAGATAATTTGGGTTTTATTTCTCCAGGTTTTAAGAAATTTGTCTCGGACATTTTTGCCTTAAGTTATGGTCATATTTCAATATTTTTTCACAAACAGTATAATGTACAAAGTTTAAATAATTTAATATTAATTTTAATGTTCCTGATGCTACCAAGGACAAGGCTCAATCCTTGTGCTCTATTCACACAGAGAAAAGGACAGTATTTGCATTTCCAATAACTTTATCTGTGAGGCTGGTAATGTCTGATATTAACTCTGAGGCCCAGAACATTTAACGAAGTAAAGGAAACTGTTAACCTCAGCCAAACCACTAGGACCAGCACAGATTAAGAATATAAAAGTTAATTTGTCTAGTTAGAAAACTGTGTTTGGTTTACAGTTGAACACGAACCACCTTTACACTTTGTAATGACTCTAAAATTCACACACTGTAATTAATTTTCTAACATAAGATAAGCATAAAATCATTTTTCTTTTCAGTCACTTACTTATGGAAAACAACTCACCAATTTCCAGAATGTGAAAAAGAGCTTGAGGGAAAAGAAAGACATCTCGTTTGACTCAGTCAACTGTAATTTGTAACTGTAATTAGCTCTTCTCTGAAGAAAAGAAGAAATGAAAACTATGTCCTAAAAAGGTATTTGCCCAAGGAAAAAAAAAGTAAAATGCAGAAAACACCAAATCTTATTGTGTAAAAATGAGAAAAAGGCTTCCAAACTTGTACAGGGTCTTCCACAAAACAAACCAAGACTAGGCTCATTGGAACTGACCAATGAAAATCTGGCAAAGTGCTATAGGGTGTGGTCCCGGCTACAAATTGATATTTTAAGTTCGTTCAAATTAAAAATATTAGTGCAGTCAGTTATTCTCTCAAAATAGGAGCACATACTAAAACATTTTAAATAATGCAATAAAATATTTTCTTTTAAGTAGTGGTTACTCAAACTGTTTCCATAGAAACAAAATGGGTTTAAAAAGAGCGTCTCAGAGAGGCAGAGTCTTACTGGGCTTTACCTCCACTGTAATTTCCACTCTGTGGTCCATCAGTGTCCCTGAGATTACACATTCACTTTTTTGTTTTTTATTACCATCCACCAAATATTATAAATATAATTTTATATAAATTAAATGATAACATGTATATATTTAAACATTACTTTAAAATGGATCATTTCAATCTATTCAAAAGCTCAGGACAATGTAAATTAGTCTCATCAGCAAACTACACTCACACATACACACACACACACACACACACACACAGACAGAGCAGAGGTTTTAAAGGTGTTTTTTCCTCTGAAAATTAAAATAAAGAAATCTTTTCTGCAGAGAAATTGTTTAAAACGAAGAAATCAAGTATTTTTCCAAACATCTGGAGGAACAGGTTTCACAGGAAAATGAGGCAAGACTCTTATTATTGCCTCAGGAAGTGGTTTAATTTCTGATTGGTTCCTGTGCTGAGAGGTGAAGGTGATAGTGATGAAGATGCAGGTAGAAATACAGCAGCTTTACAGCAGTTTGAACTCACTCTCAGAACTCCACTCCACTCACTCAGAGGTGTCACTTCTCCTGAAAGACTCTCCTCAGCACCATGGCGTCTCGCTTCTGTCTCCTGCTCGTTGTTGTCTTGTTCGCGATCGCAGAGTCTGCTCCAACAACTCCACAACTTGGAGGATGGTCAGAGTGGAAGAACGCTGACAACAGCGTGAATGAGATCTGCAGGAAGGTGAATGTTTTTCTTCTCTGTAATTTATTCTTCTGTAAGTGCTCCGTCCTGCTCAGGGTCAGAATTAAAACCCACTGCTGTGTTCCAGTGTGTTATTCATTTCACTGACGGAAAACTGTTGATACCTTGTGTCTAATCTGGGTCTAAACTGATAACACTTCTTCTAAAGCTCATGAGAGTTTATAAACAGCTTACAGCACAATATCTGGTTGTTTATAAACTGTTGTAATTGCATGAAAAACCTTCTTAATGCACAGTTCATAAGCTGGATTAGGTCAAAACAGTTCCACATAGACCCCTCCAGCCCACACTTGGCATTGAGAACAGTGACTTTAAGCTGAAGCTGTATCATCATCATCATCAGTACTATTATTATAGTGAAGGTGGTCTGTTAGTATTATTGTTATTAAAAGTGAAGACAGTCTGTGGAGATATTATTCTGATTTACTGTTGTTTGTGCTGTAGTTGTAAAATGTTTTTTTATTATTTCAGCTACAGCCTGAAGTCCAAAAGCAGCTTGGAGAGGAGTTTTCTCGTTTCGAGGCTCTGACGTACCAAACCCAAGTTGCTGGAGGAGTGAACTACAGAATCAAGGTACATTTAAGGTCCTTAAAGGCCCATCAAGGTCTCTAGCAGGAACAGTGGGCTTTGGAGAACACAGCAATGGCAGCAGTGACCTTAAATGTTGTTTACTCGTTGTGTTCACTCGTCGAATAAGGTCCATACAGTGGAAAAGTGCCATATGTGGTAGGGGCAAGTGGGGAATACTGCATTCACCCTAATTCTGAACATTATTAACAGTGGTGTTGAGAAACAAAGAGGTCAGAGTTCATTATGTTTAATTAAATAATGTAGTGAATGTTCAGTGTGTGTTTCCTGAGTCGAGATATGAATCAAGGAATAAAATGTGGGTCTCCTGAGAATAGCACACTCAATTAACACAGACACAGAAACACAAAAATAAATGTAGAAATATATAAAAATGAATAAATATGGAAATACATACATTTATAAATAATGGAAATTTACATTTATTCATATCCTTCTCATTTTATAAATATATTTATTAATTTCTTACAGCATTTATTTGGAAATCCGTTCATTTTTCACTCATTAATGTCATATATTTCTGTATGTAATATTTTTTATTTATTTGCAGTAATGACATATTTATTCCTCCACAGTAAACAGATGTAGAGTAAAACACTTCTCTAACACTGTACCATCTCTCTCTCTCTCTCTCTCTCTCTCACACACACACACACTCTCTCTCTCTCTCTCACACACACACAAACTCTCTCTCTCTCTCACACACACACAAACTCTCTCTCTCTCTCACACACACACAAACTCTCTCTCTCTCTCTCACACACACAAACTCTCTCTCTCTCTTTCTCTCTCTCTCTCTCTCTCTCTCTCTCTCTCTCTCTCTCTTTCTCTCTCTCTCTCAGGTTGATGTAGGAGTGAATAAGCTTGTCATCATAGAGGTGCATCACGATCTTAATCAGGTCGACACTCTGACGAAGGTTGAAGTGGTTTCTTCGAAGAATTCTGGAGTTGTTCCTGTGAATGTATTGGCGGCAAAACGTGTGAATGTACTGGTGGTAAAATATTAAAAAATAAAATGAAAAAATATTGAATGAAAAAAAAGTGAGTGAACTGTGCGTGTGTGTGTGTGAAGTGTGTGTGTGTTTGTGTGTGTGTGTGTGTGTGTGTGTGTGAAGTGTGTGTGGGTGTGTGTGAAGTGTGTGTGGGTGTGTGTGTGTGTTTCCCTGATCAGATGAAGGTTGAGTTGATGGTGTAGAGATAGTGAACCCCTCCTCTACACAGAGTGTGTATTAAAGTTTCTGATGAAAAAGGCTTGTGTTTTGTTAAATTTGTCAGTAATTTGGAGACATTAGTAGGTTTCTATGGACTTGAACATGGCAGTGTTTTGAAGGCTGAAAACAGGAGAACTCCACTGCCTTTTCTGAACACTGCTTCTGACTGTATCCACTTGTTGGTGCTAAGTTACAGTAGATTCAGCCCTGTCCTACAGCTGGGGGGTAGCCTGCTGTTCTTTTAATAATGTCTTTGCAGTAAGCTCCAGGACTTCTCTTTACAAAGTGATGGATAAACCCCATTTCCAGAAAAGTTGGGGTGCTGTGCAAAATGTAAAGTAACACAGAACGCAGTGGTGTTAATTATTAATCCTCTAATATAAAGTAGTACAGATTTCAGACGTTGAAACAGACATTTATTAATAGTTTTAGTTTCAGAGGCCTACTACACTACCTTTCTACACAAACACCCTGTTCCCTTATTGAGAATATAGTCATTCTGATTAATACAATGTAAAGGTGCTTGTGTTTAATGAAGATAAGAAGTTAAACACATCACAGTTACAGTTTGTTCTCAGTCGCTTTGGAGCATTTCTCACAACATTTCGTACAAACAGCACCACGCCCTGGATCACTGTCAAACGCCTGTAACATGCTCAGAATTCTTAGATGACGTCCCAGAATGAAGTTTCTATCTCAATGAACATGTCAGTGTCATCAGAACAAGACCTTGTGTGGTTGATCATGAACAGGACGGTCAACACGTTTAGCCACATTGTCAGTACATCAGTAACTCTTTAAGTCATTTCTGAATGTTTTTGATGGCAGTGAAAATGCACAGGCTGCATTTTTACTGTGAGGTTCATATAAACAATACACACTTTCATTACTGTGTGTGGGAGATTTACTGAAAGACACTGGACCAAATTCACATTCATGCTCTTTACTGTTGGTCAATGACAGAGCGTGTCGTTATGATACAGAGGAGAAAGACAAGACCGTTTAGCACTAATTCATTCATTCATTGTCTGTAACCGCTTTTCCAGGTCAGGGTTGTGTAGCACAAATGATTAATAAAAATAAAATCAGACAAATCAGTAACGTCAGCATGTGAAACACCCTGTAGGCAGAGCTGTACATATAGAGCTGCATAGGGAACTACACTGGAGTCTTTCTGGACCTCCTGACACTCCTGTCTGTTGGGCCACAGATTCTTATCCACATCGCATCTGATATCTTCCCTCACAATGCAGCGTGGGAAGAATATTTTTGAACGTCTTATACAGCCTCAACAGGCATCAGTTGTGATGTCCCCACATGCTGCATCCACAGCAGCCAGCAGAGTCACCTCAGTATGGGGCTGTCCTCTTACTTATTTCAGGCTGTGGACCTGGTTATTTCACTGTTCTTCTTTTGTCAGAAACTGTGACACTGTGTTGTGCTCTGTCTGTAGACGTTTGGCAATGGAAGGTTCATGTGATGCACCTCTGAGCTGTTTTAGAGAACTGGTGGATGAACACTCCCTTTTATCAGTGAAAGTCATGGTTCACCTGAGAGCTACTCATCAGTTCAGTCGACATTTATCAGAGTTATACAGAATTATACAGAAATGTAAAAATAAGCTTCACAGCTCATGAATGGATCAACATTTCTAAGAGTACTGACTTATGCAATGAACTAGTCCCTGGATGTTTTGGGGGTTGAACTGTTGAACAGAGGAACAGTCCGATACATTCTGAACAACATGATAAAAGCAGCTGATAATGTAAGAAAGAGCAGACAGCTGTACAACATCTGTATAATCAACCAAAGCATGTGCTGTTTGTAAAGAATTAATGACAAACGTCTTTATGAGGGGCACATGTAACGAGACGATGTGGAGTTTGAACAAGTCATTTTGAGAAATTCAGTTCTGATCTGAGAAATGCTCCAAAGAGACTGAGAAAAACTATAAAACGTAAACTCAGTTACTGTCCTGATCACGTTTCTCCAGTGAAGAAGTTGATGAAAGTTTTCACTCTTCAGTTTTGTTGTGACTTCTGAACAGACAATAACAGGTTTTCCATCTGAATTTTTAAATCTGAAATTTAATATTTGATTTTTATTTAAAACCGCTACCGTTTTTATTTTAACAGCTATTTTACAGAGGAGGTCAGGGTGACTGTCTGTGAGGAGTATGGTGTGTTCTCCCTGTGTCTGTGTGGGTTTCCTCCGGGTGACTGTCTGTGAGGAGTGTGGTGTGTTCTCCCTCTGTCTGTGTGGGTTTCCTCCACGTGACTGTCTGTGATTAGTGTGGTGTGTTCTCCCTGTGTCTGCGTGGGTTTCCTCCGGGTGACTGTCTGTGATTAGTGTGGTGTGTTCTCCCTGTGTCTGCGTGGGTTTCCTCCGCGTGACTGTCTGTGATTAGTGTGGTGTGTTCTCCCTGTGTCTGTGTGGGTTTCCTCCGGGTGACTGTCTGTGATTAGTGTGGTGTGTTCTCCCTGTGTCCACGTGGGTTTCCTCCGGGTGACTGTCTGTGATTAGTGTGGTGTGTTCTCCCTGTGTCCACGTGGGTTTCCTCCTGGTGATTGTCTGTGAGGAGTGTGGTGTGTTCTCCCTTTGTCCGCGTGGGTTTCCTCCAGGTGAATGTCTGTGAGGAGTGTGGTGTGTTCTCCCTGTGTCTGTGTGGGTTTCCTCCAGGTGAATGTCTATGAGGAGTGTGGTGTGTTCTCCCTGTGTCCATGTGGGTTTCCTCCAGGTGAATGTCTGTGAGGAGTGTGGTGTGTTCTCCCTGTGTCTGTGTGGGTTTCCTCCAGGTGAATGTCTGTGAGGAGTGTGGTGTGTTCTCCCTGTGTCTGTGTGGGTTTCCTCCAGGTGAATGTCTATGAGGAGTGTGGTGTGTTCTCCCTGTGTCCACGTGGGTTTCCTCCAGGTAAATGTCTGTGAGGAGTGTGGTGTGTTCTCCCTGTGTCTGTGTGGGTTTCCTCCAGGTGAATGTCTGTGAGGAATGTGGTGTGTTCTCCCTGTGTCTGTGTGGGTTTCCTCCAGGTGAATGTCTGTGAGGAGTGTGGTGTGTTCTCCCTGTGTCTGTGTGGGTTTCCTCCTGGTGACTGTCTGTGAGGAGTGTGGTGTGTTCTCCCTGTGTCCACGTGGGTTTTCTCAGAGTGCTCCAGTTTCCTCCCACGCTCCAAAAACACATGTTGGTAGGTGGATTCAAAATTGTCCGTAGGTGTGAGTGTGTGAGTGAATATGTGAGTGTGTGTCGCCCTGTGAAGGACTGGCACCCCCTTTAACTTTCTTTATTTACTATTAGTACTGCTATGATTGTATCAGGACACATGAGCATAACAGCAGACCTATGTGATGGTACTGTGACCATTTGTAAGTAATGTGTAGGTAGATTGACCCGAGGAGGGTACGTCCCCCGTGTGAGCCTTGGTTCCTCCCAAGGTTTCTTCCTCAGCTCTGAAGGAGATTCTCTGTGTCACAGTTGCCCCTGGCCTCTCTCTCCTGGGGGGATTATTATTATTGTTAGTTAGACTTACATAGTGCCTTTTACATACCCAAGGACACTTTATAATTGAGAGGAAAAAAATCATAGGGAGATAAAGTGTTCTGAGAAAAGACAGGGTTTGAGCTGACTTTTGAAGACGTACAGAGAAGAGGAAAAGCAGATGAAAGTAGTTCCAAAGTGTGAGGGCAGTAAACAGTGAAACACCTGTCACCTATAGGAGAGCCTATATCTAGGAATTGTCAGGAACCTAATTCAGAGTATCTGAGTTTATGCACTGGGGTACAGGTTTGTAGAAGTGAGGACAGAGGAGAGGGAACAAGGCCAGGTAAGGCCTCTGAATGTACTGTGATGTGCTGAGTGTATTAGAAGGTAAGCCAAATAATAGAGAATTACAGTAGTCTAGCTGTGATGTAATGAAACTGAGAGCTTTACAGAAAAGCAGAGGGCGGAGTCTAGCTATACCATGCAGATGGAAAAATGCAGACTTAGAGACTTGATATGTGAAACAAAGCTGAGAGTACAATCAAACAGGACCCAGAGGGTTTGTAAAG
Organism: Hoplias malabaricus; assembly: GCF_029633855.1. Taxonomy (NCBI): domain Eukaryota; kingdom Metazoa; phylum Chordata; class Actinopteri; order Characiformes; family Erythrinidae; genus Hoplias; species Hoplias malabaricus. Next base: position 51,028,860 of record NC_089805.1, read on the forward strand.
AGGATGATGGGCTGACAGGGATATCATCAGTAATGAGGGAACAATCTGAATAAGAAGAAATGGCTGACTTGGTACCAACAAACAGAAATAGCTTTAACCAGTATGTTAACTCCTGAATAAAGGGTAACAGTGGGGATGGAGGGAATGATGGAGGGCAGGTGAAAGCCTGTTCTCCATGTATCTGTCCTCTTATCACCAAGGTTATCAATGCTTCACTTAGTTCAGGAATGATCCCAGCTTCTTTGAAACTGACAGCTATTTCTCCAGTTCTCAAGAGGCCTGGGTTAGATCCTGAGAATCTCAGAAATTACAGGCCCATCTCTAATCCCCCATTCCTTGCTGTTGGAGCGAACAACTGCTGTAAGTGTAGTGTTTCAGGTCATAGGTCATGTATAAATACTGCACTTGAATTATTAGTAAATATTTGCAGGGGCTGCTGCAATATATACTGCTATGTAAATCTCTGTTACTGCTCACAGGGCAACTACTCACATTTCTTTTGTGTGTGTGTGTGTGTGTGTGTGTGCGTGTGTTCCGCCACCATCATGGAAAACTGAAGTAAATATGATCAGAAAGAAACTGCTTTAGAGCTTGGCATCTTTTGCAGAATAGACTCATACATATATACACACAAGGACATATAGTACGACTATCTTTAGTATAGTATGACTATCTTTACATGTGAGTTCAGTGGAACCTTTCATTTATGCCAGATATTTTTGTTGATTTTGCTTGTTTAGATTTGTTTTGTTCATTTTTTTCTCAATAAACTGTGATAAGACGACTTCTGCCTCTGGTCTCTTCTCTTTTGACAGCTAGTGGGGGGATGACAGATGACAGGTAATGGGACTTTACCTTGATAGTGTGGAGGGGACCTCTCACCTGAGTTTTCACCCTTATCTCATGCATATTCAATGTAGGAACCAGTGACTGAGAAAAACACTGTAATAATTCAGGTGTGTAGGAGTGGTCAAGGAGCAAGGGGATGAGGTATATGCAGGAGACTTTAAAGTAATACCCTTAACTTTCATCGTAGTTTTACCTTTGAGAGTGTGATAACCATAGGTTTTCGGACCCCCGCTGACAAATTCTATTTGATCACTGGTGTCCAGTTCACTCGTAAGACCTCCTAAGTAATCACTTAGAGGAGGCATCCAGTCACCTTCTTTACTTTTGAAAATGACGCTGTCAGTATCCGTTTATAAGCATCTCTGCTGTAGTTGATCTATCAGATTGTACAATTCAAGTCTAGCATAACTGTAGTGAAAATACCAATAAATACATTAGCATTACCCGGTTTGAGACACCTGTCGTCTTCGTAACGCCACTGCACCAATGCCACCTTTGATCAGTGAAGTGTTTGACATGTCAGATCTCTGACACATTTTTCCCCATAAAGAATTCAGTGTCAGTTTAGCCACAGATCTCTGTGCAGGATTAACTTCAATGCATGATTGATATAGTGATCCCTTCATTCTCCTCATACTTTTGAATGTACTCTTTTTTTATTGGACTCATCAACCACCCAGGAGGGATAACCTGAGCTCTCCTGTTTTTTTCTCCAGAAACCTGTCGATGTATTCTGTAAACAAATAATCCGAAAGTTTAGGGAAGTGCCATATTTCAATCACCTTCAACACTCTGTACCCCTTCTCAAGGGCTTTCATCACCTCAACGCTACACCAACTACCTGTCAGGGCCCTCTCCTCATCCGTGTGTTTACAATTTTGCATTTGTTGTTCAGCACATGTTCGAAACAAAGGAAACAAGAGTTTGCTTTTCACCCTATAAGGGAGAACAGGGGCCCACAATCCCCTAGGGGGGAGAACTTTTGCTCTAATGAGCCCGACATAATTTTCCAACAGTTCAAAATTATGAAAGATGATAGTGGGGTGATCCACTATCTACCCCGTAGAACTCAGGTTTTGGATAAGGCCCTACATAGTTCTGATTTTCCTCAGTATTCCAGAAATGTGGAAAATACCCTTTTTTGTCTGTTGAGAACCCCTTAGCCTTTGGAATAGCACTCAGTCTCATAGGGAGAAAAGAGAGACTATTGATGTATCTCTGTTTATACTCAACATCTTGAAAACAGAAGATTTTTCTATGATGTTAGGGGTGATACCTTCTTTTACCAAATGGTTCACCAAAAAGTATGAATCATACCCTGTAGCGTTGTGCGCTATGAATTTATAACAGTGTACTTTTCCCTGCGAAACCTCCTAAAGAATGCTGCTACGCATTTATCCCCTTTTGCTGTCCACTCCTTACCTCTGAAATCAATGCAACATATATAATTAGCTACGTGGAAACCTGTCTGTTGATTTGCCTCAAAATCATAAAAGACGTACTTTTCATCAGGAATTTCAAATATTATAGGTTGCATAAAACATTGATGCATGATTTCTGAATCAACTTTGGCTCTGTAGTTTTTCAATGACTGGTTTGACACTGGTGTTTTGTGGATCCTTTATCCTGATCTTGCACCGTGTTACATTTAGGACAGTAGAATCTAGTTTTACATAAAGATTGATCATCGCTTGAATCGATGACTGCTTTATGTTTATCATAAAACTACTGTGATCTACAAACCTCTTTGCATTGCACAGTCTTTTTAGGTTGTTTAGGGCAGTCTTTGTCAAGACATACGTTGCAATGAAAATCACAGTTGTGATGTTTCATATTGTTGAACCCTGAGGAACATAAGGACAGACATAGGCTGTACCTAACACCCCTTTAAGATTTTTCACCCCGTAATAATGGTTTTCATGAAAGAACAAGTAAACGGTTTTGTCACGAGGCACGTTGGTGTTCTGAAACAAACTATACCCCTTCTTTTCATCACTTCGGTACAACACTATGATTTTGCAGTTCAAATGTTGCTCAAAGCGTGCGATATGTGCAAAGCTAACCATTTCATCTGTGGATAAACCTACATCATTTTGCAGTTGCCTCGCTATTTGTTCTACTTCAAAAATGTTTTTATCAGGATTCAATATTTGAGAAACTCAAGGCAAAACAGAGGTTATCTTTGTTGTGAAAAACATACAGATGTTTCATCTTTTTCTAAACAAAATCTGTGTGGAAGATACCCGATAGCTTTTTTTTTTTTTCCAACTAATTGTAAAGTTTCATCGGAAAGTATTTCAAATTTGCTCTGAATGGCATTTTCAAACAACAACTGAAGGGAATTCAGGTCGATTCCCCCATCATTTATCTGAACAGGCGACGAAACATTGAGCGAATCACCCTGAATTTCAACAAACACACCTTCACTCGGACCAACTATTTCATCATTGGCAACATTGAGCATTTCATTTAAAATCTCAAGAACATAATTGTAAAATTCAGTAAAACTATCAACATTGTCTAGAGAGGAAAAGTTTATCCTTCTTCTAATTCCTGTGGTGCGGAATCTGTCTAAGCGATTTATATTGATATTTGGGTCATTACCATTTCCCATTTGTACATCACCATTGTCAGGTGGAGGAAAAATATCATTTAGTTCATCCTCTCTTTCAACACTAGGTGAATGTTTGTTACTCGGATCATCATCATCATCATCATGATCAGGACTGGTTAATGAATTTTGACCTAAGTTTATCAGATTACTGTTTAATCTCAAAAGACTTTTATTTAGTTCAAAGAAATATTCAGACAAAGTTTCAGGTTTATTTCCTGGGGTATTAACAGGAGATCAAAGTTTGGGCTCTGATGAGGAGGTTCTGACAATCTGTCATTAGGCTGGTTTACAGCGTCTAATAGAGAAGGATTCAGAGTTGTACACGTATCGTGTTCATTCAATGTAGTTTCTAATTTTGAAATACTTTGGTTTAATTTGCAGATTATCTGAGTGCTATTTAAATCATGTGAAAAAGGACTGATGTTAGACTTCTTAGCTTCATTGTTTAAAACCTCATTGTCAGGGCGTTTCTGTGCCATTTGACTAATAGAATATTTAATATACAATAACGCAAAATGAATAAATAAACATTAAAATAAGTATTACATTCTTGAGTCAGCAATCGATGGCTCTTCACAGATAACAGCATTCGTAGAAAGTGGCATCATAATAGTGTCAGAATGTTTTTACTGAAATCTAAAGATGAAAAAAAAAAAAAAAGTTTCAATTAGGACTAGGAAATAGACACAAAATTATAAATTACACAATGTACTTTACTTACAGGGGAAGAGCTTCATCATTAGTGGATGAGATCAAGTAGTTGATCTCCAGTTCATAACTGTTTAGGACGCTTGACTAAAGAGATACGAATATTTTATGTATAACATTATAAAATACATATTATATATATATATATATTACCCTAAGGATTCTGAAATTTGTATCATTGTTCTTAATCTAAAAAAATACATAAAAATAAACAAATAAATACATAAAATATATATTTTTAAATGAAATATAAAATAATATTCCTAAATTAATCTTATGTGTGTGTTTCGTGACCGTTTGGTGGGTGGGAGGTTTGGGGGATGGGGTTGTATGTTGTGACGACGGTACCTGTTATGTGGGTGTGTGTGTGAGAGGGGGGTTGGTCGTGACCGTTTGTGGTGGGGGCAGAGGTGGGTCGTGACCGTTGAGAGGGTAGGACGTGACGGAGGTACCTGTTATCAAACAGTGTGTGTGTGTGTGGAGAAAGGGTGGGAAATTCCGGTTAAAATTCACGCTTATGGTTGGTCGAAGCGAGGGCGGGACTTCCGCTCAAATAGACGCTTCTAATTGACAGAGAGGGCGGGACTTCCTGTCAAATAGACGATTATAATTGGATGAGGGGGCAGGACTTCAATACCAAAAGGGGGCGGTGCTTCATGACGTGGTATGCTCTGATTAGTCCAAATGACCTGTCAAAATGAAGTTACATATAGTGCCTCATATTCTCTCTCTTACAGAAATAGACTGTAGCCTGTAAAGTGAGAGTCCCAAATGTGCAAAATTATGTGCAATAATTAAGCATGAGTTATCAATGTCCAGTAAAAATATCCTGTGTGTGTGTGTGTGTGTGTGTGTTCCTGCCTGGATAGCTTGTGGACATCACAACGGTGATGGTGAGTTTAAGTATTTAATAACAACATACTTTTTATTAAAACAAACACACAAAGCATTCTTTACTCATCCAGCCGCTCTAAATGTAACCTGAGTTTCTTTTGACTCCGTAATAGATGACGTTGGGCCAGAAGCGGGACGCTAAAGTGTGCAGACGGGTGGAATCAGCAATGACTAAATCAAGAGCGTGGCCCTAGTGTGTGTGGACACATCAAGTTTCCTGAGATTAAAACAGTCCAGTGCAAAAGTCCAACTGCTGAGAGGCAGGAGGGGTGTCGACATGAATGTTAAAATCCCCCAGTAATATCACACTAGCCGAGAAATTACAGGGTGTTGAGAGAAGGCTGTACACCTCAGAGATGAAAACTCTTCTCTACTGTTTGAGTAGTCTGTAGATGAGCAGTACTGTCACAGGAGAAGGGCTTTTACTTGTAAATGCAAAGTTCACTACGATAAATCACAGCGAGACCTCCACCCCGGGCCAGTACTGCAGGCTTTCTGAAAATAACAATAGGAGGACAGGTTTCATTAAGGACAGAGAAAACCTCCGGTAGTTGGCAGGTTTCTGTCAGACACATTAACTCCAGAGACTTGTAAAAGGTGAGATTCATTTGTTAATGATTGTGTGTTAAACAGCTCAATTTTGTTGTCATGGGAAGCTGTGGATCTCTGTATCGGACGAAGTACAATGACATCCACTCCATGTTTTCTGCTCTGGAGGTGGAGGGGAGCTTTCAAATTTGTCACCAGAGCGCTGCTCAGTTTCTACTCAGACTGTGGTCCCCGTTCTCATTTAACATTTAAAAAAAACAAAGCTGGCCTGTCACAGCATGTGCCGTGACGTCTCCACCACTGACTGCTTCTACACCGTGGTCCCTGACTAAACGAAGCGTTTCACATAAGGGAACTACGCATGCGTGCGCTGAAGAGCACATCAGACGCTGGAGAGCGCAGGCAGCGAGGTGGACGAGGAACAGGACACACACTTAGATGAGGACGTGAGTAATATTGATGTGACACTCAGTTCTGACGCCATGAGTGACACTGAACCAGGGACTGGGGGCTGCACTGACAATGAGGGCTCTTTAATAAAACACTGAGAGAGAGAAAACATTTATTTATTTAATGTCTCATTCTCTTTATTTACCATTCTGTTGTCCATCAGACTTCACCTTAACCTCCCACGCCATCCCTACCTTTAAAGAAGGGAACAATATTTAATCTTTAATTATAGAGAACTTACACTGAAAATATAAACTAAGCCTGGAAAAGTGTTCATATAAAGTCACATTATCTCCGCCTAGTGCACGGTTAAGGGGAAGGAGCTTCAGTGTGGGACAGCAAGGCTCCAGTGGTGCACAGGGCACTGTGTTCAGGAGCTGTGTGTGTTCTGGGAGCTTTGGGACGTAGTTTTCATTAGTGGGAGAGGAGGGAGTGGCAGTTCAGTGTTCACCATAAATGTACCTATGAAGTATGATGTGATATTACTGTTGTTTTTCAAATAAATGGCATCCAAAACCCCACAATTGTCCATTATTTTTTATGAATTGACAGATGACATGCTGCATAAAATGGTAAGTAGTCCATACAACCAACAGATAACAGTTAAGTGTTTACTATACTATGTACCTATGAAATATTAAGTGATTTTACTGTATAACTGTTGAGTAAATGGCATCCAGATTCCCCATAATTGTACATTGCTTTTAATTATGACTCGTTTATGGTCATATCTAATAAGTACTCCATACAACCATCAGATCTCAGTTCAGTGTTTTCCATACTATGTACCTGTGAAATATGACCTGATGTCACTCTAAAGTTCTTGAGTAAATGGCATCCAAAAGGTTTTTAATGGTTGGTCAAGTTCCATGCTCCAAAAAATCTGCATGGGTTTCCTCCGGGTGACTGTCTATGAGGAGTGTGGTGTGTCCTCCCTGTGTCTGTCTCGTCAGTTATCCCACTACTAACAGTGGGATAACTGCTAGAATATATCTGTTAGACGAGCGTGCTCTTCTCTCTCCCAAACTGACTGCCTGGTTCTTGTGTCTTACACATTTGGTAGTTCTTCCTGTTCCTACACCCTCTTCACCCTCTGCTCATATGTTATATTTTGGTAGTTCAACATACTGCACGATTCATGTGGTCATCACGTGCTGATCCTGTGTTTGAGCAGATACTGTATCATCAGTAACACTTCTCTGAGAACTCAGCCTGGAGAAGACATGTTTATGTCACCTGCCTTTCTCTGTGCATTCTTTTCTTTGTTTATTGCTCAGTCAGACTCTTAACGTTAACATATAGGTTCACCTTTCACAGCAGGTCTGTCTGAGATCAGTAATGCTGCTTGAATTCTAGTAGCACCAGCCACACACAGCTCATTCTGCAGAGTAAGAAATGGTCTCACCACATCGATCACCCCGGTCCTGTGGCTGTAGAACTCTGCAAAAGTCTTCAGAGAAAATGAGATTTAAGAAGCTATTCTGGGTCCAAAAGTGGCAAGAAATAAATTATCAGATTTAATTTTAAATCTCGCTGACTTTCCAGTTAAACCTGGTTCAGCAGCAAAAAATCTTGGTGTCATAATTGACCCAGATTTATCATTTGATCAACACATAGGTAGTATCACTAGGACAGCTTTTTTACATCTTCGCAATATTGCTAAGATTAGAAATGTCTTATCCCTCCAGGACGCAGAAACATTAGTACATGCCTTTATTACTTCAAGGCTTGACTACTGTAACGCACTACTGTCAGGATGCACCAGCAGCAATTTAAGAAAACTTCAACTAGTTCAAAATGCTGCAGCTAGAGTCCTCACTAAAACTAGAAAATTTGAACATATCAGCCCAGTTTTATCATCACTTCATTGGCTGCCTGTTAAATTCCGCATTGACTACAAAATTTTGTTATTAACATATAAAGCTCTACATGGGCTTGCTCCTGAATACCTTCAAGATACAATTTCCTATTATGAGCCTCCACGTTCACTCAGATCACAGAATACTGGATTTTTAATTGTTCCCAGAATTCAGAAGGCCTCAGCTGGGGGAAGAGCCTTTTCTTATAAAGCCCCCAAACTCTGGAATGATCTTCCAGAAAATGTTCGGGACTCAGACACAGTCGCAATCTTCAAATGTAGGCTAAAAACTCATTTGTTTAGTTTATCATTTGGTAGCTAATGCTCCCCCATAGATAAAGGCGGCAGATCCGGGGGGTGCATGGACACGGGGAATTATAGTAAACTGAGACGCTGGTGCTGTCGTCCCGCCGCTTCTCGCGATCACTCAGGTTTGTTGACGGTGGAGCGGAGGGATGCCAGTGTTTCAGGATGCTCCCGTGTCTGTGTGTCCTCCTGGTTCTCTCCTTTTAGTTAAAGCTGTCATAGTCAGATCTGCCGGAGTCATTAGCCACACTCTGGAAATTTTCATATTTTCTACTTTACAAACACAAAACAGTTCAAAACTAATTCTATCCTTTTACATCTTTCCGAGTAAACGACTGTCTGGACACTGATGGATGACTGTCGAGATCCTCCTCCACGCTTCAGATCAGCTGCCCACGCTCCTGCAACCACCAAGTGCCTTGAAGCTGCCCCTACACAGAAGTTCTCACGGACTATTAACTATTATCACTAGTAGATTGACCAGAGGAGGATGGGTCACCCCTTGTGAGCCTTGGTTCCTCCCAAGGTTTCTTCCTCAGCTGGGGGAGTTTTTCCTTGCCACTGTCGCCCCTGGCTTGCTCACTTGAGGGTCTTACATTTTGTTTTTACATTTCATGTCAAAATCTTGTCTTACTGGAATTCTGTGAAGCCGCTTTGTGACAACATCAGTTGTGAAGAGCGCTATATAAATAAATTTGATTTGATTTGATTTGATATTTATTTGGAAATAAACCCAACCCCTTTATTCCAGTGTGTGAGAATGTGCTGTAGATTTAACAAACCCATACGATCAGGAGAAACATCTGGAAACACTTTGTTCTTCACTCGCTCACAACACAGCTACTACTTTTTGTAAAAGAAAATCCTTTTACTCTATTTATTCTTTTGTATTTATAAATATATATAAATATATACAAGCACTACGCTTATTTAGAAGATAAATGATTTCAAATAATAATCATTTTAAGTGTCTAAGACATTTACACAGTGCTGCACGTTCACTGCAGTTTCTCCTGCAGGGTTCTGCTAAAGATGGGGCAGACAGCACAGCAGCTAAATGTATTTATTCTTTACTCAACCTCCAATGAGTCTGGACCATTGTACTCTCTCTGTAGTCTCTCACAGAGGGATAAACACCTGTGGCTTTGTTCCTGTTTTGCAAGAGCTCCTGCAAATATGTTCGTCTTATATGAAGAAAGTTGTCAAAGATGCACAACCACACACAGAGACCGGACACAGGAAACGCACTGAGGTGAGTCAGGCCTGCAGTTCTTTGGATTTAGTTGTGGGGTCTGTTGTGACTCTTGGACGAGTCGTCGCTGGACTCTTGGGGTAAATGTGGTCGGCGTAATGACTCTCACTGTGGTTCACTGGAGTCCCAAAACTTTCTCATTTGTTCCTGGATTTCTTTAGATCTTGGCTGAAGTCTAGCTTTTGAGGATCTTTTGGTCTACTTGGCTTTGTCAGGCAGGTCCTATTTAAGTGATTTCTTTGTTGAGAACAGGTGTGGCAATAATCCGACCTGGGTGTGGCTAGAGAAATTGAACTCAGGTGATAAACCAGTTATTTTAACTGAGGGGGGCACACACTCACACAGGGCCATGTAGGTTTGGATTTCTCCCTTAATAATAAAAACCTACATTTAAAAACTGCATTTAGTGTTTACTTGTGGTGTCTTTGACTATTTAAATTTGTTTGATCTGAAACATTTAAAAAAGACAGACATGCAAAAAGAACTGACTCCATTTTAAGTGTAGAACCTTCTGCAGGAATAGTACTTTTCAGTTAATTGTCATTTATTTTATTTTATTTCATTCATTTCTTTGTTGCTCAACAAAAGATTCCACATCAAGAAAGTAGACACTTCTCAGACTAGTTTATATTTCAGAAGTTATAGTACCACGGACGTTAGCATTCACACAGGAATGAGATATTCACCAAACCACAGACTCTGCCGTACAGAGCACAGAAGAACCAGACAGTCCAGACTGGGAACTGTCGGCATCCTCAAAGGCTTGAGTGACTCATCCTTCATCAACCAAGAGTCCCCGCTCTCCAGACCCCAGCCAATACGTCCAGAGAGGCAGTCCCTCAGGTTCCCTGACTACAGAGATGACTGATGTCCCAGGAGCTTTACCTCAGATCCGGAACTTCATCTTGAGTGAACTGCTGTGAAAAAGCTCATTCTTTGGTGATCCGGTAGCCTCTCAAGGGTGCTTTCCAGGGATGAATGCCAAGTCCAATCCTTTAATCTCAGTCATCACACTCCACACACATTAATTCCCTTTCATCACACATTATTGAAGGTCATACAAGGGTTTTGGTTTGCCAATTAGCCCAGCCTATGAAACTTAATGAATCCCTCCATTTGTGCCATTTGACTCTCTCTATAGTCTCTCACAGAGGGATAAATACCTGTGGATTTGTTCCTGCTTTGCAAGAGCTCCTTCGTCTCGTATGAAGAAAGTTATCAGAGGTACACAACCACACACAGCGTCCAGACACAGGAAATGCGAGAGTTCTCCGGCACTGCAATGTGTTAAATGCTCCAGTGTCCAAGGAGCCAAGCACAGACAGAACCGGAACAGAGACAGCACCGGGTCTGCTGGACTCCCTTCTTAAAGCTGGGCCTATGATGTTGCACAAATAGGAAAGGATGGATTTCAACAGTTAACAGCAGAAAAAGTGATGAATATGTTCATATAAAATTAAACCAGTTGTGCTGAACCATTTTAAATAAACTGTTCTGGACTCCGACTCTCATTACTTTGTTACATTGTGAGGTGGATCAGATTTGGCAATTATCAGACATGTGCAAATATTAATCAGATAATCAGTGCCTTTACCACACCTGTGAGTGGTTTTAATGTTATAGCTGATCAGTTTATAACGTACTGATAATAAATGAACCCTCTCTTACACACACACACACACACACACACACACACACACACACAAACACTGGTATACAAAATATTCATCATCAGTGTCTTCTCCACCACGTCTCTCCGGGGCAAACCATGTTTCCTTGACAACATAACGGTATTTTTAATCACCAGGCGTTATATAATATTGTAAGTTTATTATATTTTATACATTTAGTTGTTACCAGAAGAGAGTAAACGGAGAGTCCGAGCGCTAGTGCTACTCTTTAAACAGCGTCTGGAGTCAAATGACGGTTTAGAACTCTCCAGTGTTTTGATTTGAACCGCTCCAACTGATTTTCCCCGCAGCTGTGGCGCCCGGTGGGATTCTGGATTCTGAGCGTGACGTCACATTTAACCACAACCAATTTTCAGCAGTAAACACTGAGGGACTTTGTTTTGAATGTGAATGCTGACATAATGTTGAAATGAGACTTGAGTTTGTAGACATTTTAAGCAGTATGCTGAATTTCGGTTGGAGTTGAAACTAAAATTTTACTAAACGTTTGGCTCCAGATCTTATTTACAGTATTTCCATTAACGTATTCCTAAACATCTCATGGCTTTCCTATCGCTATTTTATTTATTGGTTGCCGTCCGTATTAAACTTCTGAAACGTCTCATTTAAAACCAAGGCAGCAGATCGCTTGAGTTTTGTCATCTAGCCAATCAGTCTGACTGGTTCTGAGTTAGCCCCGCCCACTGACGGATGATGATTTAATTATTTCATAGTACAGGCGCAAGAGATAAATATTTAAATAGTTAAATAATGAAATAAATTATTGAAATAATACAATTAGTCAAATATTTAATATTTTAAATAAATAACGTAAGCTTTAAGTTCAAATTAAATTAAATTAAAGATAAACATATGTAATCCTGTAAGTTAAAGTTCCTCATTTACTTCGTTTTACTGTTTATCTTCACACACACACACATGCAGTCTCTCTCTCTCTCTCTCTCTCTCTCTCTCTCTCACGCACACACACACACACACACACACACACACACAGAATTATCTATATCTATATCATATATCATATTTTTCTTCAGTAAAGGTTTGTTTGCCGCGTCAAACTGATAGTAATGCTCTTCACAAAAAGGGTTTTATTTCTGCTGAACTGAACCTGTATGCAGCTGCACTGCCAAATATCTGTTTTGACTTTGGGGCAGAATGTAATTTGTATTAGTACATCACATAATGAATTTTGTCTTTCTGCTCGTAGCTTCACTAACAAAGGCTTTTATTCACTCTCACAAAACATACTCAACACAGTATGAAATTATAAAACATGTTCTGGTGGGTGTAATCTCTAACAGCCAGCAACAAAACATCTGCTCATATTTAGGCCAAAGTTGGCGTTGTCTTGTTCCAGCTTAAACCCTGCGGCGGTTCCAAACTGCATGTAATCTGCATAGCACCAGTACAGCTGAATCTCATCAGGCTCCCTATTCCCTACATTGGCCACTAGATACATTATGGGAATATTTATTTTACAGTCAGTTACTTGGTTATATAGTCTTTAGTATGATTATACAAAACATTACATTAAACACAAAGGCACTATTTAAGTGTAGAAAACTCCATGACCTAGATAACACAGGTGGCAGCTGCACTTACCCAGCCCTGTTACTTATGCACTACTGAAGATGCTAGCCTATGGACACTTTTCTAAAAGCAGATTCCCTCAAATCGAGCCTTGTACATAATGCACAATATCTCGATACACTGGTCTGTACAATCTCTATCAGTTTACACTGTAAGAGTTGTTTTGTCTTAAGTTAACAGTAGATACTCACCAGGAGTTGGTCGAATCACTTAGTCATGGTCCCGCAGAGCCGCACTCCCTTCTCCCTCTATCACAGAGCCGCCTTGTTCCACCGCCGCACCTTCCTTCTCCCCCTCCTCCAAATAAGCAGAGTCTCCAAGACAAGCCTTCACTCGACTGTACACAGACTCCCTATCTGGCCGAGTTCAACTACAACGGCTTGGTGTTGCCCCTTTCTTCAGCCATGTGTTGCTTTTGTGGTGTAATACAGGTAGATATCCTGTGGGTAAAAACTGGGTGCTACTCACGTGCTGTTGGGAATTACTCTGAGAGTCGGCCCCTCGCTCCTCATAATTGCAATTAGCCGTTTCTCTCTGAGATCCACATGAGTGGAGACTCAAAAATGGCTGTTTTTGTTTAGAATTTGTGAAAAGCGGCACGCTACAAAAAGACTTGTTACGCACGTGCGCCGTTGCAAATAAATGGAACACTCCAAATGGAAATGACTTTACACAGCACCATCCTGACCAGAAGTGTAGACCACAGAATCGAGAGAAAGGCCCATAAAGGTAGTCTCATTAGCGTTAGTCCAGGACCAGAGGACGTTAACTCTCTGCCGTAGTTACCACCAAACAAAGCTGTGGTGTCATAACCAGCTGTAACTCCAGAGTCAGTCAGTTAATGCTCAGTAGCATTAACGCTAGTGTCTCTGTTTCCCCAAAAATGCAGTCGGAAAATGGAGATAAGTTTTCTATTTCATTTTTCTGTGAAATACATTAAAAGTAAAAAAACACATCCATCATGTTCAGAAACGCTGTGAGTCCAGTCACAACACAAGGAAGATTTTTTTGGAGGGCCCTGAAAGCTGCTGCACCAGAATAATTCCAGCATAAAACATGCGTTGTTAGAGACAGTAGAACCTGACTTAAGTAGTGTGAGAGCTAAAGGATACTCAAGGAATCGTTTGCCGTTCCTCAGCTTGCCACACCAGCAGAACCCCTTAAGGAGCTTTGAGGAACTTAAGATCATTTACAAGGTTCTTTGAGGAACTGTTTTATTTAAAATGATCTGAAATCTTTTCATGTTCTTCAGGGAGCAATTTTTAAGCTCTTAGGTTCTTCAAAGAACTTTAGCTTATTTTGGGTTATTTCAAGGCTACTACTATTATTTCTGCTAAAAATACTAAATAAATGAAAAATAAATAAGATAAAATTTATTAGATTAAGATAAAAAGAGGAGAAGAGAACTGTCTGAGGATCCTCTGGGAAAACATCTTGTGGACAGATGAGACCTTTTTGGTAAAGACAAGGCATCATGAAATCTGAAGATTACCAAAGGATTTTGGGTGGCAATGTAGGGCCCTGTGTCAGAAACCTAGGTTTGTTTCCTGGTCATGGGTCTTCCATCAGGACAATGACCCAAAACATACTTCAAAAAGTACCCAGAAATAGATGGAAACATCATGCTGGAGAGGTCTTGAGTGACCAGTAATGAGTCCGGATAATACATACTGTCGGGAGGCACCCTTCAAATATAAGAGACCTGGAATGGTTTGTAAAAGAAGTGTGGTCCAAACTTCCAGTCGAGAAGTGTAAGGAACTTGTTGAGGGTTATAGGAAGTGATTGATTTCAGTTATTTATCCAAAGGGTGCACAACCAAATATTAAGTTGAGAGTAAAAATTATTTTGTCCAGCCCATTTTTGGAGTTTTGTGAGAAATTATATCAATTTTGGTTTTTTTCCACTCTGTGTTTTGTATTGTTCCAATGCACACAAAGGAAATAAATATGTCTATAATAAAATAATATTCTGAGAGAAATACTTCATTCATTTCATAAAGTATACTGTATATACTTTACACATTTAAAGAAAGTTGGGACACCTATTGTAATTGGTTAAATTGCTTTAATTTTTATTGATCAGATAACCACACAAAGAATTTTTCACTGACAAACCTGATGGTATTTTGGAAATATAAAAAACAGTGTATTTAATGCCAAACTCAAAAAAAGTTAATAACTAAAGATAAGACAGAAAAGTTAATACATTTAACACTACTCTGGGAGGTTCCACAGTTAGCAGCTTAACTGGTGACAAGTGATGTCATCAAGACTGAGAATAAAAAGAGCATCCACCAAAGACTTAGTCTTTGCAAGCAAAGTTGGGTCACGGTTCAAATCTTAGGGCCAAACTTTGTGAGAGAATTCTCACTCAATTCAAAGTGCCAAAATTCACCATCTAAGTTTTAAAATACCATGAAAAGTTTCAATGAGTCATGGGAAATCTCAGTGTGTAAAGATCAAAGGTGGATCCCACTGTAGAATGTGTGACCATCGAGCCCTCAGGTGGGACTGTTGGAGGAGCTGTCATGCTAACATGATGGATGTAGCCACA
Source organism: Hoplias malabaricus (assembly GCF_029633855.1). Taxonomy (NCBI): domain Eukaryota; kingdom Metazoa; phylum Chordata; class Actinopteri; order Characiformes; family Erythrinidae; genus Hoplias; species Hoplias malabaricus. The sequence continues at coordinate 51,044,175 of NC_089805.1, forward strand.
TGGGCTCTGGAGTACAAATGATTGTCACTGAACACAGTCCACTGCCTCATCAAGAAGTCTGTTTTAGTCTGTTTCAGATGTAAATTTAAAAATATGTCACTTAAATAAAGCTTAATAATAGTATCTCCTCCTTGGATCACCACCTTAACGTAGTGGAGGGGTTTGCGTGCCTGCGTGAGCCTAGGAGTTATGTTGTCGGGGGCAATAGTCCCTGGTAGGGTCTCCCAAGGCAAATTGGTCCTAGGTGATGGGCCAGACAAAGAGTGATCCATAAAGACACGGATGAACAAGATACAAGCATGGACACAGCCTCCCTTGCCCGGAGCAGGGTTACCGGGGCCTCACCCTGGAGCCAGGCCTGGGGGAGGGGCTCCTTGGCGAGCGCCTGGTGGCCGGACTTTCACCTATGGGTTCCGGCCCGGCTTAGCTCGAAGGAGATACATGGGTCCACTCTCCCATGGGCCCACCACCTGTGGGAGAGGTAGTAATCCGGGTCTGGTGCATTGTGGATTGGGTGGCGGTCGGGGTCGGGGGCCCTGGCGTTCTGATCCTCGGTTACTGAAACTGGCTTTTGGAACATGGAACGTAACCTCTCTGGTGGGAAAAGAGCCTGAGCTGGTGCGCAAGGTTGAGAGGTACCGGCTAGATATAGTTGGGCTCACCTCGACACACAGTATTGGCTCTGGAACCAATCTCCTTGAGAGAGGCTGGATGCTCTTTCACTCTGGAGTTGCCCAGGGTGAGAGATGTAAGGCAGGAGTGGGCTTACTCATAGCCACCCGGCTTAGCGCCTGTACGTTGGGGTTTACCCCAGTGGACGAGAGGGTAATTTCCCTGCGCCTTCGGGTTGGGGAAAGGGCTCTGACTGTTGTTTGTGCTTATGCACTGAACAGCAGTTCAGAGTACCATGCCTTCTTGCTGGAGAACACTCATTCTGGGGACTCCATTGTTCTGCTGGGGGACTTCAACGCTCACGTGGGTAATGACAGTGAGACCTGGAGGGGCGTGATTGGGAGGAACGGCCCCGCTGATCTGAACCCGAGTGGTGTTCAGTTATTGGATTTCTATGCCCATCACAGTTTGTCCATTACGGACACCATGTTCAAGGATAAGGGTGTCCAAAAGTACACCTGGCATCAAGATACCCTAGGCCGCATTTCGATGATCGACTTTAAAGTCGTATCATCGGACCTGCGGCCATATGTTCTGGACACTCGGGTGAAGAGAGGCGCTGAGCTGTCAACTGATCACCACCTTGTGGTGGTGGTGGCGGGGGGGGATGCCGGACAGACCTGGCAGGCCCAAATGTGTGCTGAGGGTTTGCTGGGAACGTTTGGCAGAGGAACCTGTCAGAAAGATCTTCAACTCCCACATCCAGCAGAGCTTCGACTGCATCCCGGGGGAGGCTGGTGACATTGAGTTCGAGTGGGCCATGTTCTGGACCTCCATTGTTGAGGCGGCTGAACGGAGCTGTGGCTGCAAGGTTGTCGGTGCCTGTCGGGGTGGCAATCCCCGCACTCGGTGGTGGACACCCTGGGTGAGGGGGGCTGTCAAGCCTAAGAAAGAGTCGTATCGAGCCTGGTTGGCTCAGGGGACTCCGGAGGCAGCCGACAGGTACCGAGGAGCCAAGCGTCTATCACTGGGGCTGAAGTGGCCAAGGTGGTAGGGAAACTCCTTGGCGGTAGGGCCCCGGGGGTGGATGAGGTTCACCCCAGGTTCCTCAAGGCTCTGGATGTTGTGGGGCTGTCCTGGTTGACACGTCTTTGCAACATTGCGTGGACATTGGGGGCAGTGCCTCTGGACTGGCAGATTGGGGTGGTGGTTCCCCTTTTTAAAAAGGGGGATCGGAGGGTGTGTTCCAACTATAGGGGGATCACACTTCTCAGCCTCCCCGGTAAGGTCTATGCGGGGGTACTGGAGAAGAGAGTCCGACTGATAGTTGAACCTCGGATCCAGGAGGAACAATGCGGATTCCGCCCCGGTCGTGGAACACAGGGCCAGCTCCTTACCCTCGCTAGGATCCTGGAGGGTGCATGGGAGTTTGCTCAACCAGTCTACATGTGTTTTGTGGATCTGGAGAAGACATTTGACCGTGTCCCTCGGGGTATTCTGTGGGGGGTGCTCAGGGAGTATGGGGTACTGGGCTCTTTGTTTACGAGCTATCCAGTCCCTGTACAAACAGAGCAGGAGTCTGGTTCGTATGGCTGGCAGTAAGTCCGACTGGTTTCCAGTCTGAGTTGGACTCCGTCAGGGCTGCTCGTTGTCATCGGTTCTGTTCACAATTTTTATGGACAGAATTTCTCGGCGTAGCCAAGTGGCAGAGGGTGTCCGGTTTGGGCTCTGAAACCGATCTCTAGGTGGTGATCAGCTCAGCACCTCTCTTCACCGGAAAGTCAGAGTGGTGGAAGGTGTCCGGATTGTAGGTCTCAGAATTCCATGTCTGCTTTTTGCAGATGATGTGGTCTTGTTGGCTTCATCGAGCCGGGACCTCCAGCTCTTGCTGGACCAGTTTGCAGCCGAGTGTGAAGCGGTAGGGATGAGGATCAGCACCTCCAAGTCCGAGTCCATGGTACTCAGTCGGAAAAGGGTGGAGTGCTCTCTCCAGGTTGGAAGTGAGATCCTGCCTCAAGTGGAGGAGTTTAAATACCTCGAGGTCTTGTTCACGAGTGAGGGAAAGATGGAGCGTGAGATTGACAGGGGGATCGGTGCAGCGTCAGCAGTAATGCGGGCTCTGTACCGGTCCGTTGTGGTGAAGAGAGAGCTGAGCAGAAAAGCAAAGCTCTCGATTTACCGTTCAATCTACGTCCCAACCCTCACCTATGGTCACGAGCTTTGGGTAGTGACCGAAAGAACGAGATCGCGGGTATGAGCGGCTGAAATGAGTTTTCTCCGCAGGATGTCTGGACTCTCCCTTAGAGACAGGGTTAGGAGCTCGGACATCCGGAAGAGACTCGGAGTGGAGCTGCTGCTCCTCCACATCGAGAGGAGCCAGTTGAGGTGGTTCGGGCATTTGGTCTGGATGCCTCCTGGACGCCTTCCTGGAGAGGTGTTCCGGGCATGTCCAACGGGGAGGAGGCCCCGGGGAAGACCAAGAACACGCTGGAGAGACTACATGTCTGGGAGTGGGTGGCTGGGGAGAGGGAGGTCTGGGTTTCTTTGCTCCGACCGCTTCCCCCGCGACCCGGACCCGGATAAGCGGTGGATAATGGATGGATGGATGGATGGAGTTACTGCTGCAGCTTTGTAGATTGAGGGGACGTGGCTATTGAGCAATGACTGGTTAATAATGGCTGTGAGGTGGGGGACCAGAGTAGGTATACAGGCTTTGGTTAGAGGTGTAGGGAGGGGATCAAGACAGCAGGTTGTGGTTTTAGATTTAGAAGTAATTTCAAGAATGAGTGAATCAGTAACCAGCTCAAAAGCAGAGAAGAAAAGAGGGGGTTCCAGAGGGAGAAGGGCTGACTACCAGGGAGAGAATGTATAGGTTGCAGGAGTGGTGTGTGAGTCAATAATTTGAGTTATTTTATGTTCAAAGAACTTACGAAAAGAGTCACAGAGTTCAAGAAGGGGCTACAATGCTGATAGGGTGTTTAAAGAGCTTTGAGACAGTTAAATCCAACTGATCACGTGTGGAGTGACATCAAAAATGCTGAAGGATTTCATTCATTTTCCTTCATTTAACCAGGAAAGAATCTCACTGAGATTAAAAATCTCTCTTACAGGAGAGTCCTGGCCAAGACAGGCAGCAGCACATACAATGTTTCCACCAACACCACAGACCACAGAATCTCTAATAAGCTATTTAAGACATTTACAATCCATTTTGCTCAATTCCAATGTCTGAAGAATGCTTTTTAAAACATTAGTGGCACTAAGTCATGTACTTTAAATACTTTCTTTACCAAATATAAGTCTGATGGTGCAGCCTGACCAAAAGCTTGTTTTTCTATTTCAGTACGTACTGTGGAAACCTTAAGAAGATACAATGATTGAGAGTGTAATATCCATTACTTTTTTGATGTGAAGAATGCAGAACTGTGTAATGTACTCCAATCAGGTTGGGCTGGAATATCTGTTTGAAGGTGTCAGATGTTAATTGACTACCAACAGCCAAACAGACGTAAAGCATCTGATTCATTCATTCATTATCTGTAACAGCTTATCCAATTCAGGGAATCATTGGGTGCAAGGCAGGGAATACACCCTGGAGGGAGCGCCAGTGCTTCACAGGTCAACACAGACACACACACACACACCTACGGACACTTTGGAGTCAGACATAAAGCAGTTATCAGGAATAAAGGTAAAACAATCAAATGCTAGTTCAGTGATTAACAAAACAGCTACATCTTTGTAAACATCTCTGTAGCTGTTCAGAATTGATGTCAATGTGCAGCATTACAGCAGAGTGCACTTTCCTGAATCACACACCTGTTCTCTCTACGAAACATTTGAACGACTGAAGACACAGTTGTTCTTCCAATACAGCTTCAGCCATCGTAAGACCATGACTTAAAACATGGCCCACAATTGTTGCCCTAATTTCATCTGGGACAAACCTATGGGCATGGTCTCTCCTTCCTCTTCCTCTGTCTTGTCCCCTCAGTCTTCCACCACCCAGCCTTACCCCTCTTCTCCACTGTTCACCCTGTTCACGGCCTTGTCTTTCCACTGTGAGTCTGTGTGACACTGCAGTGTTTGGTGTCTATATGTATTTGTCAATTGAAGGTTCATGAGATGCACCTCTGAGCTATAGTTGAGAGCTGTTTGATCATTGTTTGATCTAAACCTTCACAAATTCCCCTTCTTCACTGAAAGCAAGGATTCACCTGAGAACAATTTAATCAGTTTAGGAAAAATTACCAAAAATTACCAAAAAGGTTTCATAGAAATGTACAAATGAGGCCTGAGAGATTATGACATGTTCAGCACTTTTGCAGGTAATGACCCAGGCAATGACCTAAAGCCTAAATGTATTGGAGGGTAAGACAATTCAACAGACAATCAGTAGAACACATTTTGATGAACATGACATTAGCAATTGATGAAAACAGCCGACAATTGAACACGACCATTTGCATGAATGTACAAAAGCATTTCCAAAATGAGAAACACAGTGAGAAATGCTATTATGATGTGCACAAGTGACAAGGAGATGTGAAGATTGAATGAACAATTTTGAGAATTTCAATTCTGATCTGAGAAATGAGCCAAATTCACTGAGAAAAACTGTAATCATTTGTGCTACACAACCCTGCCCTGGAAAAGCGGTTACAGACAATGAATGAATGAATTAGTGCTAAACGGTCTTGTCTTTCTCCTCTGTATCATAACGACACGCTCTGTCATTGACCAACAGTAAAGAGCATGAATGTGAATTTGGTCCAGTGTCTTTCAGTAAATCTCCCACACACAGTAATGAAAGTGTGTATTGTTTATATGCACCTCACAGTAAAAATGCAGCCTGTGCATTTTCACTGCCATCAAAAACATTCAGAAATGACTTACAGAGTTACTGATGTACTGACAATGTGGCTAAAGGTGTTGACCGTCCTGTTCATAATCAACCACACAAGGTCTTGTTCTAATGACACTGACATGTTCATTGAGATAGAAACTTCACTCTGGGACGTGATCTAAGGATTCTGAGCATGTTACAGGCATTTGACAGTGATCCAGGGCGTGGTGCTGTTTGTACGAAATGTTGTGAGAAATGCTCCAAAGCGACTGAGAACAAACTGTAACTGTGATGTGTTTAACTTCTTATCTTCATTAAACACAAGCACCTTTACATTGTATTAATCAGAATGACTATATTCTCAATAAGGGAACAGGGTGTTTGTGTAGAAAGGTAGTGTAGTAGGCCTCTGAAACTAAAACTATTAATAAATGTCTGTTTCAACGTCTGAAATCTGTACTACTTTATATTAGAGGATTAATAATTAACACCACTGCGTTCTGTATTAATCTACATTTTGCACAGCACCCCAACTTTTCTGGAAATGGGGTTTATCCATCACTTTGTAAAGAGAAGTCCTGGAGCTTACTGCAAATACATTATTAAAAGAACAGCACGCTACCCCCCAGCTGTAGGACAGGGCTGAATCTACTGTAACTTAGCACCAACAAGTGGATACAGTCAGAAGCAGTGTTCAGAAAAGGCAGTGGAGTTCTCCTGTTTTCAGCCTTCAAAACACTGCCATGTTCAAGTCCATAGAAACCTACTAATGTCTCCAAATTACTGACAAATTTAACAAAACACAAGCCTTTTTCATCAGAAACTTTAATACACACTCTGTGTAGAGGAGGGGTTCACTATCTCTACACCATCAACTCAACCTTCATCTGATCAGGGACACACACACTTCACACACACACACACACACACACACACACACTTCACACACACACACATTCACTCACACACACACACACACACACACACATACACACACACACACACACACACACACACTTCACACACACACACACACATACACACACACACACACACACACACACACACACACACACTTCACACACACACACACACACACTTCACTCACACATACACACACACACACACACACACACACATACACACACAAACACACACACACTTCACACACACACACTTCATACACACACACACACACACACACACACACACATACACACACACTTCACTCACTTTTTTTTTCATTCAATATTTTTTCACACGTTTTACCACCAATGTTTTGACTACACCATAATTCACAAGAACAACTCCAGAATTCTTTGAGGAAACCACTTCAACCTTCGTCAGAGTGTCGACCTGATTAAGATCGTGATGCACCTCTATGATGACAAGCTTATTCACTCCTACATCAACCTGAGAGAGAGAGAGAGAGAGAGAGAGAGAGAGAGAGAGAGAGAGAGAGCGAGAGAGAGAAGGAGAGAGAGAGAGAGAAGGAGAGAGAGAGAAGGATGGTACAGTGTTAGAGAAGTGTTTTACTCTACATCTGTTTACTGTGGAGGAATAAATATGTCATTACTGCAAATAAATAAAAATATAATTGTAATTAAGAAATTAATGAGGGAAAAAAATAAATGATTTTCTAAATAAAAAAAAAAATTATCTCGACTCAGGAAACACACACTGAACATTTACTACATTATTTAATTAAACATAATGAACTCTGACCTCTTTGTTTCTCAACACCACTGTTAATAATGTTCAGAATTAGGGTGAATGCAGTATTCCCCACTTGCCCCTACCACATATGGCACTTTTCCACTGTATGGACCTTATTCGACGAGTAAACACAACGAGTAAACAACGTTTAAGGTCACTGCTGCCATTGCTGTGTTCTCCAAAGCCCACTGTTCCTGCTAGAGACTGGGTTTAGAGGTGACACCCAATACATTTAGTGATAATATCTGATTGTGGAACTCTTCTGAAGGAGAATGAGGCCCTAAATGTAACTAAAGTCCAGCAGCTCCTCTGATATCACTGCAGACTGGTGCAGAGCTGCTACAGAGCGGCGCTAGTCGCCTGGGAATGAAGCGCTGCTCTGTTCTGATGACGTATCAGGGTCTTGAAGGGTCGTCGTAGGGGGAGATTTAACCACTGCACCCTGTAACTCAACCCCAAGGGGAGAGAGGACACTCAGAAACAAGGGGGAGGGGGGAATGGGGAATGGGATTCACCCTAAAGTGAGTACTGCAGCAGCTGGGGTAACTACAGTCTGGGTTACAGTGTAATGTAAAGCTTCCACAAGGGGGCGTTTGTGTTCATGTTCAGTTTGGGTTTGTGTCTCTTAAAAATAACTTTATTATTCCCACTAAAACAGCACAATCTTAACTAGAACCTTTATCTAGAACCTCCTTTCAGCTTGTTCATGTTTTTCTGGGGATTACACATTTATTACCAACAGACAAACCATAATCACGTATAAAAAGTTAAATGTACCTTGATTCTGTAGTTCACTCCTCCAGCAACTTGGGTTTGGTACGTCAGAGCCTCGAAACGAGAAAACTCCTCTCCAAGCTGCTTTTGGACTTCAGGCTGTAGCTGAAATAATAAAAAAAACATTTTACAACTACAGCACAAACAACAGTAAATCAGAATAATATCTCCACAGACTGTCTTCACTTTTAATAACAATAATACTAACAGACCACCTTCACTATAATAATAGTACTGATGATGATGATGATACAGCTTCAGCTTAAAGTCACTGTTCTCAATGCCAAGTGTGGGCTGGAGGGGTCTATGTGGAACTGTTTTGACCTAATCCAGCTTATGAACTGTGCATTAAGAAGGTTTTTCATGCAATTACAACAGTTTATAAACAACCAGATATTGTGCTGTAAGCTGTTTATAAACTCTCATGAGCTTAAGAAGAAGTGTTATCAGTTTAGACCCAGATTAGACACAAGGTATCAACAGTTTTCCGTCAGTGAAATGAATAACACACTGGAACACAGCAGTGGGTTTTAATTCTGACCCTGAGCAGGACAAAGCACTTACAGAAGAATAAATTACAGAGAAGAAAAACATTCACCTTCCTGCAGATCTCATTCACGCTGTCGTCAGCGTTCTTCCACTCTGACCATCCTCCAAGTTGTGGAGTTGTTGGAGCAGACTCTGCGATCGCGAACAAGACAACAACGAGCAGGAGACAGAAGCGAGACGCCATGGTGCTGAGGAGAGTCTTTCAGGAGAAGTGACACCTCTGAGTGAGTGGAGTGTAGTTCTGAGAGTGAGTTCAAACTGCTGTAAAGCTGCTGTATTTCTACCTGCATCTTCATCACTATCACCTTCATCTCTCAGCACAGGAACCAATCAGAAATTAAACCACTCCCTGAGGCAATAATAAGAGACTTGCCTCATTTTCCTGTGAAACCTCTTCCTCCAGATGTTTGGAAAAATACTTGATTTCTTCGTTTTAAACAATTTCTCTGCAGAAAAGATTTCTTTATTTTAATTTTCAGAGGAAAAAACACCTTTAAAACCTTTGCTCTGTTTGTGTGTGTGTGTGTGTGTGTGTGTGTATGTGTGAGTGTGTGCATGTGTGCGTGTGTGTGTGTGTGTGTGTGTGTGTGTATGTGTGAGTGTGTGTAGTTTGCTGATGAGACTATTTTACATTGTCCTGAGCTTTTGAATATATCGAAATGACCCATTTTAATCCATCCACCCATCCATTATCCACCGATTATCAGGGTCGTGGGTGAAGCAGTCGGAGCAAAGAAGCCCAGACCTCCCTCTCCCCAGTCCACCACCGAGTGCGGGGATTGCCACCCCGACAGGCACCGACAACCTTGCAGCCACAACTCCGTTCAGCCGCCCGGACAATGGAGGTCCGGAACATGGCCCATTCGGACTCAATGTCACCGGCCTACCCCGGGATGCAGTCGAAGCTCTGCTGGATATGGGAGTTGAAAATCTTTCAGACAGGTTCTTCTGCCAAATGTTCCCAGCAAACCCTCAGCACAAGTTTATGCCTGCCAGGTCTGTCCGGCATCCTCCCCCCGCCATCTGATCCAACTCACCACCAGGTGGTAAACAGTTCAGCTCAGCACCTCTCTTCACCGGAGTGTCTAGAACATATGGCCGCAGGTCAGATGATACGACTATAAAGTCGATCATCAAAATGTGGCCTAGGGTATCCTGATGCCAGGTGTACTTTTGGACACCCTTATCCTTGAACATGGTGTTCATAATGGACAAACTGTGATGGGCACAGAAATCCAATAACTGAACACCACACGGGTTCAGATCAGCAGGGCCGTTCCTTCCAATCATGCCCCTACAGGTCTCACTGTCATTACCCACGTGAGTGTTAATGTCCCCCAGCAGAATAATGGAGTACCCAGAGTGAGTGTTCTCCAGCAACCCCTCTAGGGTCCCCAAGAAGGCCTGGTACTCTGAACTGCTGTTCGGTGCATAAGCACAAACAACAATCAGAGCCCTTTCCCCAACCCGAAGGCGCAGGGAAATTACCCTCTCATCCAATGGGGTAAACCCCAACGTACAGGCACTAAGCCGGGGGGCTATGAGTAAGCCCACTCCTGCTTTACACCTCTCACCCTGGGCAACTCCAGAGTGAAAGAGCATCCAGTCCCTCTGGATGGCTCCAGAGCCCATACTGTGTGTTGAGGGGAGCCCAACTATATCAAGCTGGTACCTCTCAACCTTGTGCACCAGCTCAGGCTCTTTTCCCACCAGAGAAGTTATGTTCCATGTTCCAAAAGCCAGTTTCAGTAACAGAGGATCAGAACGCCTGGGCCCACGACCCCGGCCGCCACCCGATCCACAATGCACCAGACCCGGATTACTACCTCTCCCACAGGTGGTGGGCCCATGGGACAGCGGACCCATGTTACTCCTTCGGGCTGAGCCCGGCCGAACCCCAAGAGTGAAAGTCTGGCCACCAAGTGCTTGCCAAGGGGCCCCTCCCCCAGGCCTGGTTCCAGGGTAAGGCCCCGGTAACCCTACTCCAGGGAAGGGGGCTGTGTCTCTGTTCTTGATCTGTTCATCTTGGTCTTTATGGATCACTCTTTGTCTGGCCCATCATCTAGGACCAATTTGCCTTGGGAGACCAGGGGCTATCGCCCCCGACAACATAGCTCCTAGGCTCATGCAGGCACGCAAACCCCTCCACTACGTTAAGGTGGTGACCCAGGGAGGTGCCATTTTAAAGTAATGTTTAAGTATATACATGTTATCATTGAATTTATATAAAATTATATTTATAATATTCGGTGGATGGTAATAAAAAATAAAAAAGTGAATGTGTAATCTCAGGGACACTGATGGACCACAGAGTGGAAAGAAAGGAACAGCTTCAGGAAACTACAGTGGAGGAAAAGCCCAGCAAGACTCTGCCTCTCTCAGACACTCTTTTCAAACCCACACTATTAACCTGTAGATTGTTTCTATGGAAACAGTTTGAGTAACCACTACTTAAAAGAAATATTTTATTGCATTGCATTTTATTTTATTGTCACGCCCTTGTTCTGTCTTGTCTGTTGTCCCTGCCATGTGCTCATTTAGCACATGGCTCTGTTTGTTTGTTGTCCATGTCTCCGCCCTTGTCCCGCCTTTGTTCCGCCTCCTTGTCCGTCCTCCTCATTATCTGTCTCAGGTGTGTCTTGTCTGTGTCATGTATTTAAGTTCCCTTGTCTAGTTCCTGTTTGTTTCACTCACCAAGTCATGTTGGTCTCTTTTCCATTGTTGCAGTGTGATGTTACCCAGTTTGGTCTGTCTGTCTCAGTTGTTTTGTGTCATGTTATTAAGTCTGTCTGTTGTTTTCTCTAGCCCTCTGTGTTTAGGTTTAGCTTTAGCTGTGTTTACTTAGCTTACTCAAGGTCTTTAGTCTGTCTGTTTTTCCTGTTTGCTTTAGTTCTCTGTTTTGGGTTTAGTCTGTCTACCTTTTTGTATTTAAGTTTAGTCAGCTTACCTCACTGTGTCTGTCTCTGTTAGCTCCCTGTGTGTTAGCTTTCTGTTAAAGTTTCTTTGTTTTGAAATAAAGTAATCTGTGTTTTAGCAAGTGCGTCCACTTCCGTCAGTCCGTTCCGTGATATGTGACAGCATTACTTAAAATGTTTTAGTATGTGCTCCTATTCTGAGAGAATAACTGAGTGCACTAGACTTTTTAATTTGAACAAACTTAAAATATCAATTTGTAGCCGGGACCACACCCTATAGCACTTTGCCAGATTTTCATTGGTCAGTTCCAATGAGCCTAGTCTTGGTTTGTTTTGTGGAAGAAATTAGTGAGTTGTTTTCCATAAGTAAGTGACTGAAAAGAAAAATGATTTTATGCTTATCTTATGTTAGAAAATTAATTACAGTGTGTGAATTTTAGAGTCATTACAAAGTGTAAAGGTGGTTTGTGTTCAACTGTAAACCAAACACAGTTTTCTAACTAGACAAATTAACTTTTATATTCTTAATCTGTGCTGGTCCTAGTGGTTTGGCTGAGGTTAACAGTTTCCTTTACTTCGTTAAATGTTCTGGGCCTCAGAGTTAATATCAGACATTACCAGCCTCACAGATGAAGTTATTGGAAAATGCAAATACTGTCCTTTTCTCTGTGTGAAGAGAGCACAAGGATTGAGCCTTGTCCTTGGTAGCATCAGGAACATTAAAAATTAATATTAAATTATTTAAACTTTGTACATTATACTGTTTGTGGAAATAAATATTGAAATATGACCATAATTTAAGGCAAAAATGTCAAATTTCTTAAAACCTGGAGAAATAAAACCCAAATTGTCTCATGCATGTCACACTCTTCCAGAACCCTGAGCTAACAGCAATAGACGCATCATTGGAAGTCCCCTCAAGGCTCTAAGTTCTTCATAAGTAGCTCTGTGAGTCTCTTTTCTTTATCTGTCCGTTTCTTTACACCTGAATGTCTAGCTACACCTGTCTATCTATCTGTTCCTCTACAGCTAACTATTTATCTATAGACCTCTGTCTTTCTGTCTATATTTAGACAAATTGTAATTGACGCTCAACACTGTTTTTTGTCTCTCGCTCTCTATAGAATCTGGATGATGCAGATTTCCAGGTCATTGGTCCAAAACCAGGCATCACCTCTACTGAACCCTTCAAGAGTCAGGATCATCCTAGAAGGCAGTCTTGAAATGGATGAACTTACCAACCTACCTCAGGCAAGGTGCCCTTTGTTTGGTCTGACATATAGAGCATGAGATACACCCAAGTTTCAAAAGCTGAAGAATGTTCTTGTTGTGTACGAAACATTTCTGAACATTGCAAAAGTGCTTGTTTTATTGTGTATCACTTTTAGACTGTTCTGTTGCTACACTGTCAGTAAACTCTACATGGTGCTAACTTTTGCTGTCACTGTAATGGTACTCTCAAGGGTATATGTTCACTGCCCTTTAGTTCGGGAACATAATTGTAAGTTATTCTATTATAATTGTGGATTTTTAATTGTGTTGATTTCATATACCTTCTTCCATCTCCTGGACTTACACTGTGTTCTTTTATTTTACACAGTAATCCCCACAAATATTCACCTCTTTTTCTGTAGAAGGCAAGTCGAGTTTTTTTTATAGACCATCTTTCATACAAAAGTAATTAAAAGTGGTTTACAGACAAAAAAAAACAGTTAAATTAAAAGCCAGAATAAAAATCATAAGTCCAATAAAACAATTACATAAAAAGATTAAAACGAGTAAATGATTAAAAATGATTAAAACAATTTAAAATGATATAATAAAAGAAAAGAACTGAAGTGCCATTACAGAATAAAAGTGCAGAGTGTTTTAAACTGAGCTGTAGCTGCTCAAACAGGAATGTTTTAAGCTTTGATTTAAAAGGTGGTTAAGGTGGTCATGGTTAAGTTTCTCCAGCTCTGGTTTAGTCAGAAAATATCTGATCTTACTGATGTTCTTAAGATGGTAAAATGCTGATCTAGTAACCGCTTTAATATGACACTAAAACTGATCTGAGTCCATTAATACACCAAGGTTGTACTGACAAGCGAGTTACTTAGATTTGAGGGCCCTCGAGTCAAGATACACAGCCCATCTGTGTCTCACTGCTGTTCACAAATAGAATAGAACTGAGAATAGAATCTCAGTTTTATCTTTATTCAACTGCAGAAAGTTGTCCCATCCAGTGATGTGTTTAAAGCACTTGCTTAATGAGTCACTGGACCAGAGTCGTTTGGGGACAGCAATATGTATCATCTGCATAGCTGTGATAGGAGCAGCCCATAGTCCTGTAGAATCTGGCCAAGAGGAAGCATGTATAAATTAAATAAAAATGGACAAAGAATAGAACCCTGGGGGACACCACAGGTCACTGGCATGTTCTCTGAAATATTATTTTATATTTCAACAAAGTAGTTCCAGGTAAGAAACTAACCACTTCAGGGCTGTTCCCGAGAGTCCAACCCAGTTTGCGAGTCTATCTATAAGAATTTTATGGTCAATGGTGTCAAAGGCAGCACTAAGGTCAAGAAGTAATAGAAGAGATACCTTTCTGTCCTCTGTATTTAAGCGAATGTCATTAATGACCTTGATTAGAGCAGTCTCAGTGCTGTGAATAGACCGGAACCTGGACTGGAATTTGTCTAGGCTACTGTTAATGGACAAAAAACTAGTGAATTTCCTGAAAAATATTTTCTCAATGATTTTGCCAATGAACTGTAAATTAGAAATTGGCCTGTAGTCACTTATCAGAGATTATTCAAAATGTTTCTCTTTTAGAAGAGGCTTTACAGCTGCGGTTTTTAGTGAGGAGCTCGGAAAGACCCCCTACATGAGTGAGGTGTTTACAATGTGGAGGATGTCTGGTGCTATAGTGTGAAACACACTCTTTAAAATGTGGTTAGTAGTGTGTGGAGATGGCAAATGGATGGTTTGAGATGATTAACTGTGTCAATTTAAATTTCACTGTTTACAGTATTGAACTCAGACTAAGGAGTCTTTACGAGGTGATGTAGAGGATACAGACTCATTGTTGGATATAGATGTACTAATCACTTGTCTGATATTCTGGATTTTAGTGTTACAGTTTTTCTCTTTGCTTTGGTGGATTTCTCACATCAATATTAATATCTGCACAACAGTAAGTGAATTTCTCAAAACAATTAGTACAAGCTGCAAAACCTAGTTGATAACCTGCAAAAGCCTGTCACTCGCTCAAAGATCATTCCTCAAACGCAAGTATTCATATCAATGAAAGTGTCTGTTTCATAAAAAAAAAAACAACTCCTGACACCATTGTTTATGAACATGATAATCAAATGGCTTTGTCATGTTTTCATTATGACAGTTTATTCTGTGAGTGTTTTCCAGTGCAAAAATTACTCGGATTATGGTGACACTACCTGAAAATGCTCAAGACAGCACTGTACACTATTAGCACACCCATTTGAAGTCTACAGTTAAGTTACACGTTATTGTATTTAGTGGTAAATGAGTACAATACACAATATGTATGTTTCACATTTTTACTCCATATGCTCTTTGAAATTCTAATTTGTTCACAGCGCTGTGCAAAAGCAAATTACAAACTTATTTTACGACAAATATAATATACACCCTTTGGATAGAGTTGTGCACAACGCTAAACAATATTGCAGCACATATTGGAACTGAATTGGAACATACAAAGTACTGTAAATCATTCTTGCACATCCAGACGTTCCTGTCTGTCTGGCCACATTTGCATTGACATCACAGCGAATATCATCCCTGGCAATGCAGCAAGGAAAGTATCTCCTCGAGTGGTGAATTCAACCTCTGCAGGATATGTCATCACATGCTGCATCCATGGCCACTAACAGGGCCATTTGGGTCTGTGAATGCCGGTCATATACCTTCCACCTCCAGGCAGAGATAAACTCCTCTATTGTAAGGAATGTATATTAAGGAATGGGGAGTAGGGAAGGAGATATTCCACCAGCAGCCTTTCATGTGCTGCAAACCACTATCTGACCAAACCTGAGACCCCCCAGATTTGGACCTGTCTCATTCTCAGGGGTTATGTCCCTGTAAAAACTGTCTAAAAAAAGTCAGCAAATGTTGTTGTATGGACCAAGACAGGGGATATGGGTGAGGACGCCTATTTCTGAGATGGCTGCACACGTTGTAATATTCCCTCCTCATTGGCCTGGGACATCAATGATTGCTCTCTGTCCAATGCGATTGGGCATTGTTTGCAATCACCATTGCACAAATGGCTTCCTCTAGTTGCGGAGTAAAAAGGGGCCCTCTTCCACCACTATGAGGTTGTCTTGCAATCATATGTGGTGCAGAGTAAAATTACAGTAAACATGAAATATATTGCTTTAACCCGTATTACTGTAGTGTACAATAACAGTGCTTACTGCCTGTAAAATGCTGCAGTACAGTACCATAGTGTTAATATGGCAAATCTTTACTGTAACACTACTTTACACTACAATATAGTAAATCTGTGCTGCAATAAGTCTAAATGTAAAATGTAAAAATTCTTGGCTCAGTGTAAGCTTCATGTATGACACAGTAGAGCAGTACAGATTGTTTAGTGTTGAGTTACTGTCCAGTATACACACCTGTTCTCCCAACGAAATGTTTGAATAATTGAATTTACTGTGGATATTCCAACATTTGGCTGCACTCTTCGCCCAGCCTCAGCCATTGTGAGGCCATGATTGACTTCATGGTCCACAATTGTAGCTCTAATTTCATCAGGAATCTGCCTATGTACTTGGCCTCTTCTTCCTCTTCCCCTGGTTTGTCCCCTTCCCCTTCCTCCACACATCATCACCCCTCTTCCACGATGCTGACCTTCCATTTCTGTGTCACTGTATTGTCAAAATGGTACACACTGTGTCTTGCTAGGTTCATATATGCTTGCCAATTGAGGGTTCATGGTATTCAGCTTTGAGTGACTGTGGAGAAGTGGTTTTATCATTGGTTACAAACACTCCTCATCAGTGAAAACTGAGGTTCACCTGAGAGGAAGTGTTCAATTTGGGAGACATTTTCAGGAAAAAGAAATTGTAAAGAAATGCATAAGATTTTCTTGACTGCTTTTGAAAATGAGTTCAACATTTTTGTATGTAATGATTCAACCAATGAAATGAGGACTATTAGTGTCATAGGGAGAGACTATTCAGCATTCATAAGTATAGTTCATTTTGACTGACATGACATAAGCAAATGATAATGTTATAAAACAGAGAATTGTCTGGAAGCAATTGATGCATGTCCAAAAGCATTTGCAAATTGTTGTGGACGGAATGAGAAACTGCTACTATGATGTGCACAAATGACTCTATCTTGTGGAGGATGAACTAACAGTTATTAACAGTTAACAGTCATTTTAATTCTGATCAGAGAAATGCACCAAAGCAACTGAGAAAAACTGTAAGGAATTACAGTGCTTTCTTTTCTCTACATCTTGACCCTCCTCTCTGTTCGGCCACATGTTTTCATCCACTTCACACTGGATATCTTCTCTTGCAATGCACCGTGGAAAGAATCTCCTGGAGTGTCTAATCCAGCCTCTGCAGGCATCTACTGTGATATCCTCACAAGCTGCATCCACGGCAGTCAGCAGGTTCATCTGGGTGTACGGCTGGTGATCGTACACCTTCCATCTCCAGGCTGAGAAGAACTCCTCAACTGGGTTCAGGAATGGGGAATAGGGTGGGAGGAGTTCCATCAGCATTCCGTGATGGCTAGCAAGCCATTGCCTGGTGGTGTTAGAATGGTGAAAACTCACATTATCCCAAATGACGACATATTTGGGCATATTGTCTTGCATCACGTCTCTCTCATGATCAGGCATGAGGCCTGTAGAGGGTGTCCAAGAATGTGATGAGATGCTGTGCGTTATAGGGCCCTATAATTTCTATTCATACAAAAATGAGATTTGGAATTCCCCAAGACTCCATTTTAGGACCTTTATTATTCATATTATACATGCTGCCACTGGACAGAGTTATTAGCAGGCATGGCATCACCTTTCACAGTTATGCAGATGACACACAGTTATACATATCAGCCAAACCAGATGACAAACCAACACTAAAGAACATGGAGGATTGTGTTAAAGAAGTGAAGCATTGGATCTCGACAAAACCGAGTTTCTCCTTCTAGGTCCAAAACCTGCTATAAATAAGGTATCAGATTTAATACATAATTTTGACTTCCCTGTTCTCCCGAGCTCATCAGCTAAAAATCTGGGTGTTATAATTGATTTAGATCTATCATTTGATCAGCATATAGGTAACATTACAAGAATAGCTTTCCTACATCTTCGGAACCTCGCTAAGTTAAGAAATTCCTTATCCCTCCCAGATGCGGAAAAATTAGTTCACACTTTTATTACATCAAGATTAGATTATTGCAATGCACTTTTATCAGGATGCTCCAGCAGAAACTTGAGTAAACTCCAGTTAATTCAAAATGCTGCAGCCAGGGTCCTCACTAAAACTAGAAAATTTGATCATATCAGCCCAGTCTTATCGGCCCTTCACAGTCACTATGTTTAAGTCTAGGCTCAAAACACACTTGTTCAGTTTAGCCTTTGGCATCTAACCTCTTTCTAGTTTAAGGTTGTGGTTTCAGGAACTCATGGACATGGGGAATCCGGGTAAACTCAGATGATGTGGTCACAATTTCTCTTGTTTGCAGCGGAAGGATGTCTTTGCCTGAGCTCCTTCTGGTTTCCCTCCTCCCAGTCTGTTACAGTCAGATCCGTCACTACACTAATGAAAATATTCACATGCTCTTTTTCTCTGCTGCACTCAACCAAACTAACTGCTTCCCTTTACTGTTTTACTGTTTTCTGAGAAAATGCTGGCCCACTGATGGAAGATTGTTTGCTGGATTCTCCTGCGGCCCACACCAGACCAGACCAGCTGCTCACCTCCATCTACTGCTGCCAGCCTCTGACCACTCACCATGATCAACTACACTGAAGTAGAAATGGACTCAGATTAGCAACACTGACTGATTCTTCTAATCTGATGCACTATTATTATGCCCCAAGATTGATGTCCATCCATCCATCCATCCATTATCTGTAACCGCTTATCCAATTTAGGGTCGCGGGGGGTCCAGAGCCTACCTGGAATCATTGGGCGCAAGGCGGGAATACACCCTGGAGGGGACGCCAACACAGACACACACACATTCACTCACACACTCACACCTACGGACACTTTCCAGTCGCCAATCCACCTGCAACGTGTGTTTTTAGACACACGGGAGGACACCGGAGCACCCGGAGGAAACCCACGCGGACACGGGGAGAACACATCAACTCCTCACAGACAGTCACCCGGAGCGAGAATCGAACCCACAACCTCCAGGCCCCTGGAGCTGTGTGACTGCGACACTACCTGCTGCGCCACCGTGCCGCCCAAGATTGATGTCACTATTATTATTATTATTATTATTACTAGTAGTAGTAGTAGTATTACTATTATTGTACTGTAGCATAATGACACTTCATTGGTGATCATTTAAAATTCAATCTATAGTTTGATCAGAGGAGGATGGGTCCCCTTTGTGAGTCTTGGTTCCTCCCAAGGTTTCTTCCTCCAGCCTCGAGGGAGTTTTTCCTTGCCACTGTCACCTTCGGGTTGCTGGCATTGGTCTTTGATTTAAATGTTCTCTTCTGATACTAACTATGAGAAGCTGCTTTGTGACAATGTCAGTTGTAAAAGGTGATATATACATAAATTTGATTTGATTTATATATAATGGGAATAAGTGTAAGCACACCATTCTCTGACATAGCAACACACATTGTTATGTTTCCTCCCCGTTGGGCTGGCACATCAGTGGTAGCCCTTTGGCCGATGATTTTCAACCACACCTTCTGTATTTTGTAAGGTTGAAGCCAGCCTCATCCAGGTTTATAAAAGTGTGGAGTGGTTCTCTTGATTCCAGTTCCATGATACGCTATGGCACACAAGGAATAATGAAGTAAATATAATGTTCATTTTGGACAAGAAACAGTTACATATATTTCATCTAAAGCAAATGTGTCAGTATGCATAAGGGTTTTACCTGTACATACTGCTACCGTAGGTCTTTCACCCTCTCACCATTTGGTTGAAATGGACCTGTGTACAGCTTTTTCATTGGGATCTGGTGTCGTTTCAGAACCCGGTCAATGGTGGAGATGCTTACAGATTGAATATTTTGAAAAACATTGTTGTCCTGTATAACAGCTTGCTGGATCTCCCTCAGCCTTAGAGCATTATTTGCTATGACCATGGCACATATAGCGTCCTCTTGTTGAGGTGTGATACTAGGACATCTGACGCCCCTATGATCTAGTCTTGTGGTCCTATATAGTATGCAGCTGCAGCATGCCTGGTTTTCAACCAGCTTAAAAGAGCACATGTCACACCCCTATTAGTTGAGCTGCATTGGCTACCCTTAGCTGCTCGCATCAAATTTAAATCACTAATAATGGCCTTCAGAGTATTCACTGGTTCTGCTCCCATCTACCTCAATAGACTCTTAAAACCATATGTTAGCGCCCGCCCTCACCCTGGAGGGGGCCCTTCACAGGGCAACACAGACACACACACACACACTAACACCTACGGACACTTTTAAGTCACCAATCCACCTACCAACGTGTGTTTTTGGACTGTGGGAGGAAACCGGAGCACCCGGAGGAAACCGACGCGGACACGGGGAGAACACACCAACTCCAACTCTCACAGACAGTCACCCGGAGGAAACCCACACGGACACAGGGAGAACACACCACACTCCTCACAGACAGTCACCTGGAGGAAACCCACACAGACACAGGGAGAACACACCACACTCCTCACAGACTGTCACCCGGAGGAAACCTACGCGGACACAGGGAGAACACACCACACTCCTCACAGACAGTCACCCGGAGGAAACCCACACAGACACAGGGAGAACACACCACACTCCTCACAGACTGTCACCCGGAGGAAACCTACGCGGACACAGGGAGAACACACCACACTCCTCACAGACAGTCACCCGGAGGAAACCCACGCGGACACAGGGAGAACACACCACACTCCTCACAGACAGTCACCAGGAGCGGGAATCGAACCCACAACCTCCAGGCCCCTGGAGCTGTGTGACTGCGACACTACCTGCTGCGCCACCGTGCCGCTCTATATTAAATTATATTTAGAATGTTTGGTGGAGGGTAATAAAAAATAAAAAAGTGAATGTGTAATCTCAGGGACACTGATGGACCACAGAGTGGAAAGAAAGGAACAGCTTCAGGAAACTACAGTGGAGTCATTACAAAGTGTAAAGGTGGTTTGTGTTCAACTGTAAACCAAACACAGTTTTCTAACTAGACAAATGAACTTTTATATTCTTAATCTGTGCTGGTCCTAGTGGTTTGGCTGAGGTTAACAGTTTCCTTTACTTCGTTAAATGTTCTGGGCCTCAGAGTTAATATCAGACATTACCAGCCTCACAGATAAAGTTATTGGAAATGCAAATACTGTCCTTTTCTCTGTGTGAAGAGAGCACAAGGATTGAGCCTTGTCCTTGGTAGCATCAGGAACATTAAAAATTAATATTAAATTATTTAAACTTTGTACATTATACTGTTTGTGAAAAAATATTGAAATATGACCATAACAAATCTGCATCATCCAGATTTCCAGGTCATTGGTCCAAAACCAGGCATCACCTCTACTGAACCCTTCAAGTGTCAGGATCATCCTAGAAGGCAGTCTTGAAATGGATGAACTTACCAAACTACCTCAGGCAAGGTGCCCTTTGTTTGTTCTGACAAATAGAGCATGAGATACACCCAAGTTTCTAAAGCTGAAGAATGTTCTTGTTGTGTACGAAACCTTTCTGAACATTGCAAAAGTGCACGTAAAGTGCTTGTTTTATTTTGTATCACTTTTAGACTGTTCTGCTGCTGCACTGTCAGTAAACTCAACATGGTGCTAACTTTTGCTGTCACTGTAATGGTACTCTCAATGGTATATGTTCAATTCCCTTTAGTTCGGGAAAATAATTATTTTAAGTTAGGAACTCAAATTCCACTGTATTTATTTGTTTGACACTTTCATAGAGATGCTGCTTAGCCTTTAAGTTATTTAGATGAGATCTTTAGCATCAGTTGTAGCATAATCATTTGTATAACCGTTTGTACTATAACCTGATCATCTTTTACATTTGAAGTTCTGTAGTTAATGAATCTGCATGAATAAGCATTTTACAGTTTTTCGTTAAATATTTTTAAAGAAAATATATTGAAGAGAACAGAACATGTACATAATCTCTATATGTTTAATTATAGAGCTGGATTTCAACAAGGAGTACAACTGAGGTGACTACACTTGAGTGTTCTTTCACTACACTGCACCTCCTGAAGATCCCTGTTGTCCAGGCTGCCAGAGATGAGGATACAGCTGATATTTCCATCATTATTGAGGGCAGTGAGGTATTGACAAAGTGTGACAACACAGCAGAGGCTTGCAAACTGTTGATGGAACTGATGTATTCCATGAATATTGGCATGCGTGATTCGGCCCGAGTGTGGGCCGATACAATTTTGCTAGCTGGGGTGTGGCCAACACCCGTGTTTACAAAGTTCTGACCTCAAAAATCTTGTCGAGAAATGTTTAGAACATGTTTTTTCACAATATATCAGCACTTCTGAAAATAGGTTTTTGGAAAGTCTTAATTTAGAGTAAATTTAATCAAAAAATAGATGTATGACACTCTTACTGATTCAACATTGTTGTTGCAGAGATTGTTCTGAAGAAAAGC
The DNA here is from genome assembly GCF_029633855.1 of Hoplias malabaricus. Classification (NCBI taxonomy): domain Eukaryota; kingdom Metazoa; phylum Chordata; class Actinopteri; order Characiformes; family Erythrinidae; genus Hoplias; species Hoplias malabaricus. The sequence goes on from NC_089805.1 coordinate 51,066,441, forward strand.
ATGTGTAACACTTTGGGAAAAAATAATTTGAGATGGGTGTAATTTGTAAAAAAATCAAGGCCTGTCAGACTACACCAGAGCGTCTGAAAACCATTGCTGTCTCAGTACTGTGATAACAGTGAAAACCAATTGGAATGTCTCAAAGACAAAGCTTCAGAAGAGAGTTTGGAGCAGGGTCATGTAGACAAGATGAAACTGTAGAGATTATATGTGATACAATACTATGCAAAATTTACTTTCATCAGAGAACATAACTTTGGACCACTCAGCAGCAGTCCAGTCCCTTTTGTCTTTAGCTCAGACGAGATGTGTTTGACGCTGTCTCTTGTTCAAGAGTGACTTGACACAAGGAATGCGACGCTGAAACCCATGTCTTGAATATGTCTGTGCATGGTGGTTCTTGCTTTTACACTTTTTTCTACCACATCTTTTCCTTCTCTTCACCTCTGTATTAATGTGCTTGGACACAGAGATCTATGAACAGCCAGCCTCTTTAACAATGAGCTTTTGTGTCTTGCTCTGCTTGTGTAAGGTGTCAATGGTCATCTTTTGGACAACTGTCAAGTCAGCAGTCTTCCATTTAAAGGCCTTTGCAGGTGTTTTGAGTTAATTCGCTGATTACAGTGTGGCACCAGGTGTCTTCAATATTGAACCTTTTCATAATATTCTAATTTTGTGAGATACTGAATTTGGGGTTTTCATTAGCTGTCAGTTACAGCGCCCTCTATAATTATTGGCACCCCTGGTTAAGAAGCATTTTTGGCTTCTAATAAATTCGTTAAAAAATAATATAGGACAACCATGCAAAAAAGAGAAAAATCTAAGCTTTAATTAATGTGTCTTTATTTGGTGGGAAATAATCACACATTAAGAAATAAATCTTTTAAATGAAATCATGTGTGCCACAGTTATTGGTACTTTGTACAACCTCCTTTTGCCAACAAGACAGCACTTAATCTTCTCCTATAACTATTCACAAGATGGGAGAATACAAAAAGAGGGATCTTCGACCATTCCTCTTTGTACAACCTCTCTAAATCATCCAGAGTCCTGGGTCTTCTCCTACGCTCTCTCCTCTTCAGCTCACTCCACAGGGTTTCTATTGGGTTGAGGTCTGGGGACTGAGATGGCCATGAGAGGAGCTTGATTTTGTTCCTTGTGAACCATTTTTGAGTAGATTTGGCCACATGTTTAGGGTCATTATCTTACTGAAAGACCCAGTGGCGACCCATCTTCAGCTTTCGGTGAGAGGCCTCCAGATTCTGATTCAAAATGTCCTGATATTTCAAAGAGTTCATGATCCCATGTGTCCTTACAATATTCCCAGGTGCTTTGGAGGAGAAACAGGCCCACAGCATCACCGATCGTCCCCCATACTTAACAGTAGGCATGAGGTGTTTTTCTGCGTACTCAGCCTTGGTGTTACGTCAGACCCACTTAGAGTGTTTGTTGCCAATTTGCTTTATCTTTGGTCTCATCTGACCAAAGCACACAGTCCCAGTATAATCCCAGTACCGCTGGCAAACTCCACCCATTTACGCTTATAACTCAGAAAAGGCTTTCTCCATGCATGCCTCCCAAACAGCTTGTTGGCATGTAGATAGCACCTGATGGTTGTTTGGGAGACCTCGTAACCCCAAGATGCTACCATTTGATTCAATTCTCTTAGTGAGCTTTGGAGAACTTTTTACTTCTCTTACCATCCTTCTCACGGTGTGTGGTGGCAAGATACATTTGCGTCCTCTTCCAGGCTTGTTTGTCACGGTTCCAGATGTTTGTCACAGTTCCAGATGTTTGAATTTTTTGATGATTGCTCTGACTGTAGATAAGGACATCTGCAGGTGGGTGGCTATTTTCTCGTAGCCATTGCCTGATTTATGAAGGTCGACACACATCTGCTTTACTTGAATAGTGTGTTCTCTTGTCTTTCCCATGTTTAAGAGTGAGTAAGAGAAATAGGCCTCTGTGTAACGCCATATTTATACCCCAGCGAAACAGGAAGTGATGAATTACTAATTACAGGTTTCTAGATACTTTGATCCACTTTATACACTACAGTAGAAATGACATAAATGGTTCAAATACATTTATTTTCAAGAAATTGTTAAGGATGCCAATAATTGTGGAACAGGTCATTTTATGGAAAATAATTATTTCTTAGTCAGGATTTTCTCTTTATTCTTTTTTTTTCACTTGAATTGAAGGATGCTTTTTATATAATTTGTTTTCAGAGTGAGATTATGCTTCTGCAATAAAAAAAAATAATTTATTTTAAGGCTTTTAACACATTTTAACTAGGGGTGCCAATAATTATGGAGGGTGCTGTATAATCATCAAATTAAAAGAAATAAACACTTGAAATATATCAATCTGTGTGTAATGAATGAGTATAATATACAAGTTTCACTTTTTGAATGGAATTACTGAAATAAATCAACTTTTTTATTTGTAGTAAACTCATCCCTTAGCCTGGGCCATGTACCCAAAGCTTTTAAACTAGCAGTTATTAAACCTCTGATCTAATTTAATAAGCTAGCACATGTCTAATTACAGGCCTATTTCTAATCTGCCATTTCTATCCAAGATCTTAGAAAAAGTTCATATCTACATAAGGATCATATATATGAAAAATTCCAATCAGGATTCAGGCCACATCATAGCACTGAGACAGCTCTAGTCAAGATAACAAACAAATTCTTCTTGTCTCTGATCAAGGCCACATTTCCCTGTTGGTGCTCCTTGACCTTCGATACGATAGACTACAATATTCTATTAGAAAGGTTAGAAAACATTACAGGGAATTACAGGGACAGCCCTATCATGGTTCAAATCTTACTTAACGGAATGTTATCAATTTGTAAAAGTAAACAATTTATCTTCCAATTTGGAATTCTGCAAGGCTCCATTTTAGGACCATTATTATTTACATTATACATGTTACCGCTAGGCACAGTTATAAGAATCCATGACATTCACTTTCACTGTTACGCAGACGACACGCAATTGTATATTTCAGCCAAGCCCGATGACAAACACAGATTACAGAAAATAGAGGATTGTGTGAATGATTAGATAGGACAGAGGTAGTTTTTCTTGCCACTGTAACCCTGGCCTCGCTCACGTGGGGATGTTTACATTTTTACATGTCATGTCAAAACTTTGTCTTTACTGGAATGCTGTGAAGCTGCTTTGTGACAACATCCGTTATAAGAAACGCTATACAAATAAATTTGATTTGATTTGACCCTTTACTGACACCGGGGGTTTGTAATCACATTAGATCAGTGTCCAGTGCAAACCGACTAGAGAGCAGCAAATAGTGCAGAAACATCTACTGAATTTTATGAAAAGTGTTTTTTGATCACAATCGTGAACATTGCCTTCAAGTCTCTGTCTAGGGCTGTGGAACAGGGAGCAGTTACACAGCTCTTTTAGCCCTTTTTCATTCATTCATTTTCTGTAAGTGCTTATCCAGTTCAGGGTCACGGTGGGTCACATTTTCTTCTGTTTATGTTTCGGTTTGAAAACCTCAGCTCTTGCAAAGTAAAACACGTTCATTTATAAAAATATGTTTAATTGTCTGGGGTCCTTTATTTAAAATGCTGTGACACAATAATTTTGTCTGTTTTTATGCAGTGCTTTTCTACCATTGAGCAGCTGTGTGGTCTGCTGTCTTCTTAGAATTGACAGAATTGTCTACAGAGTGTTGTCACTGGTCTAAATATCAGTGAAAGGTTTCAGAGCGTCTTATTTCTCTCAGCACCTCTTTCATCCTCACCCACATGCAGTCATGGGAAGAGCATTTTTAATGAACCAGAAAGCATTTTAAAAATGGTTATAGTGAAGAAACTCAGATAAAGTAAATGTATGTTGCACAACAAGACTGAATGTGAGCCGGTTCAAGAGTTCTTTCGACTATGTGACGTACAAACTCGGGTAAAATTACCATTACCATTTTTGACAATACTGACTTTGACACCACTATTCCAGTACTGTAACATGTCAAAGTGTGGTGTAAAAGGAAATGGTACAGAGGACCATGATTTTACTTGGTTCTTATGGATTTTTTTCACTCTATCGTAATGTAAAACATACACATATAATTACAACACTGCAGAATTACTGAGGACTGTTTATTCAGTAATTTTCAGTATTTTTGTGAAAGTTTATTATGCAGCACTTTGTTCATTTTCTTATTAACTTCCTGTGTACATGTACTGCATAAATGTGAAAGTGTGTGTGTTTGTAGAACCATAATCCAGATCTCTTGTTCTTTACAATGTTCCTTTTAACCTAAGCACTTAAAACCTGATGAGCATTTCAGTATAATTAAACTAGACAGTGTTGGTACTTACCATCATGTTACCCGAGTCTGTACCTCACATAGTCAAAAGAACTCTTGAGACACAGATTGGCCGCGTATCTGGACTCGAGAGCCTTCAAATCTAAAGAACTGGCTCACAACCTTGGTGTATTAATGGACTCATATCAGTTTTAGTCTCATATTAAAGCGGTTACTAGATCAGCATTTTACCATCTTAAGAACATCAGTAAGATCAGAGATTTTCTGACTAAACCAGAGCTGGAGAAACTTATCCATGATTTTATTTCTAGCATTGATTACTGTAATGGTCTCTTAACTGGACTTCCACAAAAGACCATTAAACATCTTCAGCTGATTCAAGATGCAGCCCCAGAGTCTCCCTCGGAGCAAAAGAAGAGATCACCCCCCCCCCCCCCCCTTCATCCTCAAATCCCTAAAATTATGTTCCCGAACTAAAGGGCAGTGAACATATACCCTTGAGAGTACCATTACAGTGACAGCAAAAGTTAGCACCATGTTGAGTTTACTGACAGTGCAGCAGCAGAACAGTCTAAAAGTGATACAAAATAAAACAAGCACTTTACGTGCACTTTTGCAATGTTCAGAAATGTTTCGTACACAACAAGAACATTCTTCAGCTTTTGAAACTTGGGTGTATCTCATGCTCTATATGTCAGACCAAACAAAGGGCACCTTGCCTGAGGTAGGTTGGTAAGTTCATCCATTTCAAGACTGCCTTCTAGGATGATCCTGACTCTTGAAGGGTTCAGTAGAGGTGATGCCTGGTTTTGGACCAATGACCTGGAAATCTGCATCATCCAGATTCTATAGAGAGCGAGAGACAAAAAACAGTGTTGAGTGTCAATTACAATTTGTCTAAATATAGACAGAAAGACAGAGGTCTATAGATAAATAGTTAGCTGTAGAGGAACAGATAGATAGACAGGTGTAGCTAGACAGTCAGGTGTAAAGAAACAGACAGATAAAGAAAAGATACTCACAGAGCTACTTATGAAGAACTTAGAGCCTTGAGGGGACTTCCAATGATGTGTCTATGGCTGTTAGCTCAGGGTTCTGGAAGAGCGTGACATGCATGAGATAATTTGGGTTTAATTTCTCCAGGTTTTAAGAAATTTGTCTCTGACATTTTTGCCTTAAGTTATGGTCATATTTCAATATTTATTTTCACAAACAGTATAATGTACAAAGTTTAAATAATTTAATATTAATTTTTAATGTTCCTGATGCTACCAAGGACAAGGCTCAATCCTTGTGCTCTCTTCACACAGAGAAAAGGACAGTATTTGCATTTCCAATAACTTTATCTGTGAGGCTGGTAATGTCTGATATTAACTCTGAGGCCCAGAACATTTAACGAAGTAAAGGAAACTGTTAACCTCAGCCAAACCACTAGGACCAGCACAGATTAAGAATATAAAAGTTCATTTGTCTAGTTAGAAAACTGTGTTTGGTTTACAGTTGAACACACCACCTTTACACTTTGTAATGGCTCTAAAATCCACACACTGTAATTAATTTTCTAACATAAGATAAGCATAAAATCATTTTTCTTTTCAGTCACTTACTTATGGAAAACAACTCATTCTGTGAATCTTAGTGCCAGGCTGCCACTGTAAATAAGAAGTTGTTCTTAATGACTCTCTAGGTTAAATAAACATATAGGTCAAATAATCATAGTCTATTAGACATTGCCACAGTTTTCTTCAGCTGCTCAGCTGGGGCTCTCCACACAGTGGAGCTGGACGAGATGAGTGACGAGACTAAGAAGAATACACTGAAAATACATTTTCTAAACTCTTACCACAGCAACACACCTACGTAACACAGTTAATTTACTGCTCAAATCCACATTTTGTTCATTAAATACCAATGATTCCAAATGCAAACAGAACTTCCTCTACATTCACTAACTACGTCAAAGCATGGCAAACCTGCTTCAATATCGAGGCATACGTTCAAAATCTAGCTCATGTTTTCTCTTCAAGAGGAACACAGAGTCAGTCAGAGCATAATGACTGTCAAAATACTAACAGCTGATGGCATTACAGAAACAGAATAACTCTCCATGTGTCAGTTCTACCAGCAAACAATAGACGCTATGACATTCACTGTCTTTCTCCTGGAAACTGCTACATTTTCTGATTGAGTGTCAAATGTGTGTGTTTTTGGTGCCATACTCTCTACAGGTGAAAGACTGATATATAGTGTGTGGTAGAGAAGAAAACAAGAGTTCATGACAGACTTGGTGCAGTAACAATGTTTATTACAGTACACTCTCTGAATTAAAGGTACAGTACAGGTACATTACTGTCACTAAAACTACAAACAGTGTAGTGTATCTTTAAAGGTACAGCAGTGGTGTTAAAGTCCACTTCATTATATGAAGTCTAGCTGTGTTCCCTGAAGGTTCATTACATTCTCTTCTCCAGAAGGAGAGGGGGATCTCTGTAATCTTTCATTATACGACTGTGGAGAATAAAAGAACACAATAAAAGTCCTGGAGATGAAATGGGGCGAATGACATCGACAAAACTGTAACATCTACAACTGTGATACAATCATGTTCCCTAACTTGTGTTTATTGTTAGTCAGAAAACATGGTATTTCTTTCTAATTCAAGGAATAAGGTTTAAAAGACCGTTGCCCCCCTCCCAACGGTGTTGGAAAACTCTAATAGGTGTCTTGCCTGTGACGTAGATGGTGGACAACAACTCTAGAAGTTGCACTTAATTTAATGCAAAATGACGAAAAGGTGTGTTGTTTTTGGCTGCAATCATTCAATGTACAGTGGGACATCTGTGCACAAATGACCCAAAGATCCCAAAATATCCAGAAAATGGACTAAATTTGTCCACTTTAAATGGGCACTTTGGAAAGGACCATCCGCTCACTCCGTTATCTGTAGCTCATTTCACTGGCGCTTTTCCAACAATATGGGCATGTAAGGACACCAACGAAAGGTGTTCAAGAGCCTCTGTAACATGGAGGTAAAGGACACTTACTTCGCCTATTTTCGTTTGTGTTAGTTAACGTTAGCTTGACTTGCTAAACTCGGTGGCTCAGATTATATTAGGCTGCATTACGGAAGTTTATAGTGTCGGATGAATTCGAGTTCGACTTCGATAACATTTACAAGAATAACGGTGCCTCTACATTTGAGTTTAGCTTATTGCTAGGCTATTGTCATGAATAATGTTGGTTATTTAGCTAGATACTGTCATAACAGTCAGTCATAACGGTCAGTCATAACGGTGTTTTACCGCGGCGTTGTTCAGCTGTTGTCCACCAGTGACGTCACATGGTTGCGTTCAAGAATTTCTGTAGCGAGCTCGGGTTTTTCCGGCAATTTAATAAAATTGTCAGTTTTAAAGCAAATTAAGCAGCTATTTTCATTTTAAACCATACTTATATATGTCAGTAAATAAAATAATGTGAAATATTCATGGAGGTTCATTAAGTGGTGCTCAGCCTTTAAATTAACCTATCTGCGTTTTCTTACTGCAGTCCATCTTTACTTAATTACATAAAGAAAATGAATTAGTTCATGTTCATAGTTAATTTTGAAAAAATTAGCCAACTCCACAGCTCCAAAGTAATCTACTTCACATGCTTTTGTTATTTTTTTTTCTCTCAATGAATATGCTTCTATCATTTTCAATATAACCTCCTTCAACCCATTAATCACTAGCCCAAAATCACTGCTACTCCCTAACAAAGCATTAGTGTATGTGGAATTATATATTTATAACATTACATTACACCAAAAACCAGCACTGAGTTTGAAAATGTATTTTAACCTACTTAGCTAGTACTTCTTAATGTGTTTAAGCAGGTTATTTTTTAATTTTATTTATTTATATAGTGCTTTTCACAACTGATGTTGCCACAAAGCAGCTTCACAGAATTCCAGTAAGACTAAGATTTGACATGAAATGTAAAAAACTAAATTTAAAACCCTCAAGTGAGCAAGCCAGGGGGTTGTGACTGAAAAGTGACTGAAAAGAAAAAATGATTTTATGCTTATCTTATGTTAGAAAATTAATTACAGTGTGTGGATTTTAGAGTCATTACAAAGTGTAAAGGTGGTTTGTGTTCAACTGTAAACCAAACACAGTTTTCTAACTAGACAAATGAACTTTTATATTCTTAATCTGTGCTGGTCCTAGTGGTTTGGCTGAGGTTAACAGTTTCCTTTACTTCGTTAAATGTTCTGGGCCTCAGAGTTAATATCAGACATTACCAGCCTCACAGATAAAGTTATTGGAAATGCAAATACTGTCCTTTTCTCTGTGTGAACAGAGCACAAGGATTGAGCCTTGTCTTTGGTAGCATCAGGAACATTAAATATTGACATTAAATTATTTAAACTTTGTACATTATAATGTTTGTGGAAATAAATATTGAAATATGACCATAACTTAAGGCAAAAATGTCAGAGACAAATTTCTTAAAACCTGGAGAAATAAAACCCAAATTATCTCATGCATGTCACACTCTTCCAGAACCCTGAGCTAACAGCCATAGACACATCATTGGAAGTCCCCTCAAGGCTCTTAGTTATTCATAAGTAGCTCTGTGAGTATCTTTTCTTTATCTGTCTGTTTATTTATACCTGCCTGTCTAGCTACATGAGATACACCCAAGTTTCAAAAGCTGAAGAATGTTCTTGTTGTGTACGAAACATTTCTGAACATTGCAAAAGTGCACGTAAAGTGCTTGTTTTATTTTGTATCACTTTTAGACTGTTCTGCTGCTGCACTGTCAGTAAACTCAACATGGTGCTAACTTTTGCTGTCACTGTAATGGTACTCTCAAGGGTATATGTTCACTTCCCTTTAGTTCGGGAACATAATTGTAAGTTATTCTATTATAACTGTGGATTTGTAAATTGTGTTGATTTCATACGCCTCCTTTCATCTCCTGGACTTACATTGTGTTATTTTATTTTACACAGTAATCCCCACAAATATTCACCTCTTTTTCTGTAGAAGGCAAGGCAAGGCAAGTTTATTTATAGAGCACCTTTCATACAAAAGTAATTCAAAATGCTTTACAGAAAAAAAACTGTTAAATTAAAAGCCAGAATAAAAATCATAGAAGTCCAACAAAACAATTACATAAAAAGATTAAAATGAGTAAATGATTAAAACAATTAAAAATGATATAATAAAAGAAAAGAACTGAAGTGCCGTTACAGAATAAAAGTGCAGAGTGTTTTAAACTGAGCTGTAGCTGCTCAAACAGGAATGTTTTAAGCCTTGATTTAAAAGTGTCTAAAGTCAGGGCTTCAGACACTTTAGAAACACTGCCCCTGCATGTTTAGTTTTGACCTGAGGTGAGAACCGTGATGCGGTCCGTGGGCATGCGGAGGTTCAGTTCAGGTAAATGTGCCAATGTGCCAATTCACCACTTTGGTATTTTGTTTTTTATTGACTTCCTGTTTTTTACATGCACCATATCACTGTGAAAGTGTGTGCGTCTGTTTGTAGGGTCTTATGCCAGATCTCTGGTACTTTGCCATATTCCTTTCCAAGTAAATATGTACAACATGAATGGACATTTCAGTATAATTGAAATAGACTTTCCTGGAACTCACTTTCCTGGTACATCACATGGTCAAAAGAACTCTTTAACCGATTCATATCCAGTCTTTATTGTGCAACATACTTTTATTTTATCTGAGTTTCTTCACAATCATTTTTAAAATGCCTCCTGATTCATTACAAATATTCTTCACATGACTGCGTGTGGATGAATGTCTTTCTCTGTCTGTTGCTGATAAAGGGCTTATTATGCAGTTATAGTCCCAGCTCATGTCTTTACGAGTCTAAGATTTAAAGAAGGTCAGAGCTCAGTGGGAGGATGAATGAGGTGCTCAGAGAAATGAGACGTTCTGAAACCTTTAACTGATGTTTAGACCTGTGATAACACTCTGTAGTCAGTTCTGTGCCAAATGTAAATAAAAACAGAACACAGTGATGAGCAAATCATTTAAAACCTAACTTTAATGGAAATGATGATAAAGTCAATGTTTCACATGTTGAAACTAAGAAACTGTGTTTTTTTCTGTTTTTGTTTTTGTTTTTGTTTTTTCATTCACCAATTTTGAATTTTGAAAAGGTTGGGACTGAAAACAAAACACTGGTAAATCCTACAAAAATATAAATGTGGTTAAGTAGTGACAGGACAATGACATATTTGGGTTTAAGGAGAGTGTCTATGAGAGGCAGAGTCTGTCAGAAGTAAAGATGGGGAGGGGTTCACTGCTCTGTCAAAAACTGTGTGGATAAACAGTGAAATAATTCAAGAATAATCTTTCTCAACCTTAAATATTAAAGAACCTGGGGATTTCATCATCTACAGCCCCATAATATCATTAGAAGATTCAGAGAATCCAGAGACATTGCTATATGAAAGACACAAGGTCCAAAACCAGTATCTGAAGGCCATTGCAGTGGATTAATATTTGGAGGATTTTGTTTTGTCAAGAAATCTCTAATTATAATTAATAATACCTTTAGGTAGTAATCTGGGTCTGGTGCAACTTGGAGCGGGTGGAAGCTGAGGGCGGGGACCCTGGCGTTCTGATCCTCGGTTCCTGAAACTGGCTCTTGGAACATGGAATGTAACCTCTCTGGTGGGAAAGGAGCTTGAGCTGGTGTGTGACCTTCAGAGGTATCAGCTTGATATAGTCGGGCTCACCTCGACACAGAGTATGGGCTCTGAAACCGATCTCTAGGTGGTGATCAGCTCAGCACCTCTCTTCACCGGAAAGTCAGAGTGGCGGAAGGTGTCTGGATTGAAGGTCTCAGAATCCCCTGTCTGCTTTTTGCGGATGACGTAGTCTTGTTGGCTTCATCGAGCCGGGACCTACAGCTCTTGCTGGACCAGTCTGCAGCCGAGTGTGAAGTGGTACGGATGAGAATCAGCACCTCTGAATCTGAGTCCATGGTACTGAGTCAGAAAAGGGTGGAGTGCTCTCTCCAGGTTGGAAGTGAGAACCTGCCTCAAGTGGAGGAGTTTAAACACCCCTGGGTCTTGTTCACGAGTGAGGGAAAGATGGAGCGGGAGATTGACAGGCGGATTGGTGCAGCGTCAGCATTAATGCGGGCTCTGTACCGGTCCATTGTGGTGAGAGAGAGCTGAACAGAAAAGCAACGTTCAATCTACGTCCCAACCCTCACCTATGGTCACGAGCTTTGGGTAGTGACAGAAGGAATGACATGGAGTTTTCTCAGCAGGCCATTTGGACTCTCCCTTAGAGACAGGGTTAGGAGCTCAGACATCTGGGAGAAACTCAGAGTGGAGCCACTGCTCCTCCACGTTGAGGGGAGCCAGTTGAGGTGGTTCGGGCGTCTGGTCCATGTGACGTAGGTGTGTTGCTGTGGTAAGAGTTTAGAAAATGTATTTTCAGGGTGTTCTTCTTAGTCTCGTCACTCATCTCGTCCAGCTCCACTGTGTGAATCAGAGAGCCCCAGCTGAGCAGCTGAAGACAACTGTGGCAGTGTCTAATAGACTATGATTATTTTGTTTATTTAACCTAGAGAGTCATTAAGAACAGCTTCTTATTTACAGTGGCAGCCCGCGAGTTTGATATGATTGGCACTTTTCAGTGTTGTGTGCGGAGCTAAACGAACCTACCAATCATGGTGGGATATATTCAGGGTGCGATTTGCCGGTGGGGATGATGGGGACTTTCCCACCCTCTGGTTTACACGTCCCACCCTCTGCTGAATTATTTTTATCCTCCTATGATATGTGCCTCAGCGCTTGTATAGCCGGGTCAGCGTCTCAGCACCATGGACAGCGCTGTGTGCGCGTATTCAGACAGGAACAGGGAAACCGCTGAGGTGTGTTGCTGTGGGCGTGTCCTTACCTGCTGAATGTAACCGCTGTGAAACAACCAGGAAACTTTTTATTTCTCTGATTAATAACAGCTTTATCGAGGCCGGCGCTCTCTCTTTGTTGTTACTCTATGTCTCTCTACCAAAGCGCTCTCTCTCTCAAATAAAACTTTCGGCCCAAATTCAATTTTCCCTCTATTGATGTAAACAACGTGAAGTGAGGAGAGAGAGAGAGACGGGCGGCGGCTCCTTCCCGACCCAGGGCTTCTCTCTCCCTCCGATCCGCCAGAATAGAGAAGCACCGTCTTGGTGTTCCGAGTTCCTCAAAATAGGCTCTATATCATTAATTAAAATTGTATTATATTTAAAAACTATATTTTTTATTTTTTAAGTTCACGTTCTAACTTAAACTGTGGTGTTTTTCACAAATTTAACAATTAAAAAAAAAAATTTAAGTTCACGTCACAAAGCGGCTTCACAGAATTCAGAATTAAGAGATTAAGAATATAAAAGTTCATTTGTCTAGTTAGAAAACTGTGTTTGGTTTACAGTTGAACACAAACCACCTTTACACTTTGTAATGACTCTAAAATTCACACACTGTAATTAATTTTCTAACATAAGATAAGCATAAAATCATTTTTCTTTTCAGTCACTTACTTATGGAAAACAACTCACCAATTTCCAGAATGTGAAAAAGAGCTTGAGGGAAAAAAGACATCTCGTTTGACTCAGTCAGCTGTAATTTGTGACTGTAATTAGCTCTTCTCTGAAGAAAAGAAGAAATGAAAACTATGTCCTAAAAAGGTATTTGCCCAAGGAAAAAAGTAAAATGCAGAAAACACCAAATCTTATTGTGTAAAAATGAGAAAAAGGCTTCCAAACTTGTACAGGGTCTTCCACAAAACAAACCAAGACTAGGCTCATTGGAACTGACCAATGAAAATCTGGCAAAGTGCTATAGGGTGTGGTCCCGGCTACAAATTGATATTTTAAGTTCGTTCAAATTAAAAATATTAGTGCACTCAGTTATTCTCTCAAAATAGGAGCACATACTAAAACATTTTAAATAATGCAAAAAAATCCAAAAACACACGTTGGTAGGTGGATTGGCGACTCAAAAGTGTCTGTAGGTGTTAGTGTGTGAGTGAATGTGTGTGTGTGTGTGTGTATGTGTGTGTGTGTGTGTGTGTTGCCCTGTGAAGGACTGGCGCCCCCTCCAGGGTGTATCACAAGGTGCATCACGATCTTAATCAGGTCGACACTCTGACGAAGGTTGAAGTGGTTTCCTCAAAGAATTCTGGAGTTGTTCCTGTGAATTATGCTGTAGTGCGTCCGGCACCCTAAACATTCTAAAATGAACCCTGTGTGTGTGTGTGTGAGAAGAGTGTGTGTGTGTGTGTGTGTGTGTGTGTGTGTGTGTGTGTGTGTGTGTGAGAAGAGTGTGTGTGTGTGTGTGTGTGTGTGTGTGTGTGTAGTGTGTGTGTGTGAAGTGTGTGAAGTGTGTGTGTGTGTGTGTGTGTGTGTGTGAGAAGTGTGTGTGTGTGTGTGTGTGTGTGTGTGAGAAGTGTGTGTGTGAAGTGTGTGTTTCCCTGATCAGATGAAGGTTGAGTTGATGGTGTAGAGATAGTGAACCCCTCCTCTACACAGAGTGTGTATTAAAGTTTCTGATGAAAAAGGCTTGTGTTTTGTTAAATTTGTCAGTAATTTGGAGACATTAGTAGGTTTCTATGGACTTGAACATGGCAGTGTTTTGAAGGCTGAAAACAGGAGAACTCCACTGCCTTTTCTGAACACTGCTTCTGACTGTATCCACTTGTTGGTGTTAAGTTACAGTAGATTCAGCCCTGTCCTACAGCTGGGGGGTAGCCTGCTGTTCTTTTAATAATGTATTTGCAGTAAGCTCCAGGACTTCTCTTTACAAAGTGATGGATAAACCCCATTTCCAGAAAAGCTGGGGTGCTGTGCAAAATGTAGATTAATACAGAACGCAGTGGTGTTAATTATTAATCCTCTAATATAAAGTAGTACAGATTTCAGACGTTGAAATAGACATTTATTAATAGTTTTAGATTCAGAGGCCTACTACACTACCTTTCTACACAAACACCCTGTTCCCTTATTGAGAATATAGTCATTCTGATTAATACAATGTAAAGGTGCTTGTGTTTAATGAAGATAAGAAGTTAAACACATCACAGTTACAGTTTGTTCTCAGTCGCTTTGGAGCATTTCTCACAACATTTCGTACAAACAGCACCACGCCCTGGATCACTGTCAAATGCCTGTAACATGCTCAGAATCCTTAGATCACGTCCCAGAGTGAAGTTTCTATGTCAATGAACATGTCAGTGTCATCAGAACAAGACCTTGTGTGGTTGATCATGAACAGGACGGTCAACACGTTTAGCCACATTGTCAGTACATCAGTAACTCTGTAAGTCATTTCTGAATGTTTTTGATGGCAGTGAAAATGCACAGGCTGCATTTTTACTGTGAGGTGCATATAAACAATACACACTTTCATTACTGTGTGTGGGAGATTTACTGAAAGAGACTGGACCAAATTCACATTCATGCTCTTTACTGTTGGTCAATGACAGAGCGTGTCGTTATGATACAGAGGAGAAAGACAAGACCGTTTAGCACTAATTCATTCATTCATTGTCTGTAACCGCTTTTCCAGGTCAGGGTTGTGTAGCACAAATGATTAATAAAAATAAAATCAGACAAATCAGTAATGTCAGCATGTGAAACACCCTGTAGGCAGAGCTGTACATATAGAGCTGCATAGGGAACTACACTGGAGTCTTTCTGGACCTCCTGACACTCCTGTCTGTTGGGCCACAGATTCTTATCCACATCGCATCTGATATCTTCCCTCACAATGCAGCGTGGGAAGAATATTTTTGAACGTCTTATATAGCCTCAACAGGCATCAGTTGTGATGTCCCCACATGCTGCATCCACAGCAGCCAGCAGAGTCACCTCAGTATGGGGCTGTCCTCTTACTTATTTCAGGCTGTGGACCTGGTTATTTCACTGTTCTTCTTTTGTCAGAAACTGTGACACTGTGTTGTGCTCTGTCTGTAGACGTTTGGCAATGGAAGGTTCATGTGATGCACCTCTGAGCTGTTTTAGAGAACTGGTGGATGAACACTCCCCTTTATCAGTGAAAGTCATGGTTCACCTGAGAGCTACTCATCAGTTCAGTCGACATTTATGAGTTATACAGAATTATACAGAAATGTAAAAATAAGCTTCACAGCTCATGAATGGATCAACATTTCTAAGAGTGTGGTGTGTTCTCCCCGTGTCCACGTGGGTTTCCTCCGGGTGACTGTCTGTGATTAGTATGGTGTGTTCTCCCTGTGTCCACGTGGGTTTCCTCCAGGTGAATGTCCAAACAGGACCCAGAGGGTTTGTAAAGAGGATGATGGGCTGACAGGGATATCATCAGTAATGAGGGAACAATCTGAATAAGAAGAAATGGCTGACTTGGTACCAACAAACAGAAATAGCTTTAACAAGTATGTTAACTCCTGAATAAAGGGTAACAGTGGGGATGGAGGGAATGATGGAGGGCAGGTGAAAGCCTGTTCTCCATGTATCTGTCCTCTTATCACCAAGGTTATCAATGCTTCACTTAGTTCAGGAATGATCCCAGCTTCTTTGAAACTGACAGCTATTTCTCCAGTTCTCAAGAGGCCTGGGTTAGATCCTGAGAATCTCAGAAATTACAGGCCCATCTCTAATCTCCCATTCCTTGCTAAACTGTTGGAGCGAACAATTGCTGTAAGTGTAGTGTTTCAGGTCATAGGTCATGTATAAATACTGCACTTGAATTATTAGTTAATATTTGCAGGGGCTGCTACAATATATACTGCTATGTAAATCTCTGTTACTGCTCACAGGGCAACTACTCGCATTTCTTTTGTGTGTGTGTGTGTGTGTGTGTGTGTGTGCGTGTGTTCCGCCACCATCATGGAAAACTGAAGTAAATATGATCAGAAAGAAACTGCTTTAGAGCTTGGCATCTTTTGCAGAATAGACTCATACATATATACACACAAGGACATATAGTACGACTATCTTTAGTATAGTATGACTATCTTTACATGTGAGTTCAGTGGAACCTTTCATTTATGCCAGATATTTTTGTTGATTTTGCTTGTTTAGATTTGTTTTGTTCATTTTTTTCTCAATAAACTGTGATAAGACGACTTCTGCCTCTGGTCTCTTCTCTTTTGACAGCTAGTGGGGGGATGACAGGTAATGGGACTTTACCTTGATAGTGGGGATGGGACCTTTCACCTGAGTTTTCACACTTATCTCATGCATATTCAATGTAGGAACCAGTGACTGAGAAAAACACTGTAATAATTCAGGTGTGTAGGAGTGGTCAAGGAGCAAGGGGATGAGGTATATGCAGGAGACTTTAATAACAATAAACCAAAGGTAACTAGACAGAGGTAAGATAACACTAAACAAGACTAGATGCTAAATACAAAACACAGGTAAACACTAAACAAAGCAAAACACTAAACAAAGCAAAACACCAAACAAAGCTAAACCCCAAATAAAGCTAAAACCTAAACAAAGCTAAACCCTAAAAGTAGTATATATCCTACACCTTCTGTCAAACACCTCTGTGATTGATTTATGACCCCTGATTTATGGCCTAGGTGACAGGTCAGTACAGGATGTCCTTATATGGGCTTCCCCTCACACCTACTCCCACTCTAACACCCCCACACCCCCAACATGTTGGGGGTGGGGTTGTGTTTTGCATGTGGTATTTAAATTGACCCTGGTGGATTTCTATGGCTAAACGCTTTTAAAATGTCTACAGTGTGTGTAAATCAGTCTCTTTTTAGAGATTCTACAGTGCTTTTGCGCCAAGGAAGAAACGGTGTGGTAAAGCATTTGGTAGCAGTCCTCGCCAATATTTTAGGGGTGTTAAAATTAACCTGTTTGATTCTCGGGCTTATGACGTTTTTGGGATGGTCAAAAGTGGATCACCGCCTTCCAGTGATGTCTGTTAAAAGAAACATAAGCCGGCACTGAAACCACACGAAGTCAAGACACAACCAACACGCAACCCTTGTGACTATTAGTAAATTACTGTCTCTCATGCCTAAGAGTGAAAACGTGGTAAAAATTGGTTATGTGCTTTGTCTATGTACATATATAATAGACATTTGTGTGATAGAACTTTCAACAAAGAAACCAATTGATGTTTGTAAAGTGATTGAAACATTTGTTGAATATCTAGTTGAGAAAAATGTAGATGTGTGTGCAAACTTTTTAGATTTTATCGATGCATTGTGAATAAAACAGTCAAACAAACAAATCTGGGTCATTATTTTCAACAATGTCTTCAATCTATCGACACATCAAATCTTATGAGAACGGTATATTACACGCCGTCTAATTCTGGTTCATTAGGTGGTAAAAATCATTTGAAACGGGGTGTTTTAGAGAATACAGGATTGTGTCTGTCTGATCAACAGGTTTCAGACTGGTTAGCTGGAGAGGATGCATACACACTCCACAAACCCATACGACATAATTACAAAAGAAACTGGGTTATAGTATATGGCATTGACACTCAATTCCAAGCTGATCTTGTTGATATGAGTGCATATTCTAGGGAAAATGATGGATATAAATATATGTTGACATGTATTGACGTGTTCAGCAAATATGCGAGGGCTCGACTGTTAAATAAGTCAGGTATAGAAGTCTCAAAGGCATTTGCGAACATATTAGAAGAAGGCAGAGTTCCTCAAAAGTTACAGACTGACCGGGTAAAGAATTTTTCAACAATTCAACAAAAAGTGGGGAATAACTATGAGTAACAATTCAGCTTTATGGCTGTGGCGCCTACATGGCGAAACGTTATCTCTTGTGAAAATCAGCAGATGGCAACGCTGACTGAACTCGGGTTGACCTCCTGGTAACCCATCCGCACAGGACAAACAGCATGGACCAACAGCGACCCCAAGTGGATGTTTGCGAAATCGTGTTTCGCCCTACTGACCCCTAAATGCACACCGAGCGCAACGAGTGTTCATGAACATTGTTTTATGCAAATATGTATTAATGTCAGCCCCTTTTGTTGTCCTCAGATGAACGTCTACCAACCAATGAAGTGATGTGTATTACTGTTTCAATCATGAAAGAAAGTTTCTGTCTCTAACCAAGAAGACAAATTAATGTCTTCTAACATAATATTGTAGTGGGATGTAATTATAAAGTACCCAAGATATATATACGTAGATGTTTGATATTAATAATCCAGGACACACATTATGCTATACCACAAGTATGTATAGGTAATTTTTATGTTATTCAATTTTGTGTATACGTGTATCTTTTCTCTCTCTCTCTGAAACGTGAAACAAGTCACGTGAGCCTCAGACCCAGGATCCAATCAAAGGAAGGATACCTCCCAGTTGGGCGTGACCGCGCCACCTCTGAAAAGAGTGTGCCCGGATCACGCCGCTCTCTTCTCAACTCTGCTCTCTCTAACTTCCGAACTTTCTCTAGTTTCTAACGGCTCGTACGCTCTCAACTCTCTCTCGGCCGTTTTCGAAGACCCTTTCACGTAGCGCTCACTTTCTTCAAGCGACGCTCTTCCTCTTCCTTACGTCAACGAAACAAAGACTCTAAAGGACCTCACTCAGCTCCCAAGAGACGTCTTGCGCCAGCTTAAGTGTGAAAGAAAACTACCAGTAACGTCGAGTAACTCCAAATAATCCTTTGTTCTTTTTATTGTGTTTATATTTTATCGCCCAATCTAAGTTTAATCTCACGACTTATCAAAGCAGGTGAAACTTATTCGTGGCCAGAATAAGGTATCACCCCTAAGATTAGTTGATAGCGGATACATTAACGTTATAAGCCGACTTCTGAGGGCACCGCTTCTGAAACTCGAGTAAAGGACGGAAAAACTCTGAGACGCCCCCCCCCCCCCCCCCCACTCAGGGGAAAGACCAGCCAGGCCTGCAGTCCTCCGTGAGGGGAACTCCCGACTGACGTCACCACGTCTAAGGCCAAGAGTGTCTGACTCAACCTGGAAGGCATCCCTTTTCCAGCGAGCCTACCTTCAACGACGCGGGGAGGACAAGAAGCAAAAACCCGGTGAAAACGGCAAAAGAGTAAGCAAGCAAACTTTACTCACTTTTCAGAAGCTGGTGCTTAATTAAGTCTCTTGATACATTTATACATTAATTAAAACCTCAGTTAGCAACACATTAGTCACAAGTCCTATTGCCTAGCTTATCTTTAAATTCGAATCGGCTTCACCTGCGTTGATGCCGTGACATTTTGAGATTATGCTATGTTAAGTAAATATTCTTTTTGTTAATAAATATTTCCATTATTTGAAATCACAGTGTGTGGAGTCTGTTCATTAAAAGTCTGAAGATCCTGAAGAACTCATGTAGCCAGGCCATTATTCATTCTCAAACTACTTGTTAATGTTTTAATTATTTAAGTCAATCATAAAATTTTAATTATTATCATTAGTCAAACATCAGTAATCATAAGAGTTTGAATAAGGTCAAACGCTACAAACACAATATATAAATATTTATATATATATCACGGTGTATACACAACATACACTACATGTCTGAGGAGTGTATTAAATCAGAACTGGACTTGTTTACTGTACCTTTATCACAAACTGCTATTGAGAAAAACACTTATGTCGAAATTCCGCCGCTGTCAGCAATATCCCACACTGCCCCACTGGAGTTTTTCATAGCCGGCCATGGTGAAGATTATATGGATCTAAATAACACACTATTATACCTTCGTCTTAAAATCACAAAACCTGACGGAAGCGACATTGATGACGGAGCCGCTGTGGGGCTGTTAGACTATCCAGGAGCTACAATATTTTCACAGGTCGCCATGTCCCTAGGAGACAGGCTGGTATCACAGAGTTCAAGTACCTACCCATACCGTAGCATGATAGAATGTCTCGCCAACTATGGTTGGAACACCCTGGAAACTGTCTTCTCTGCAGGCCTCTTTTATCTGGACACTGCAGGGCATATGGATGAAACAAACCCCGCAAGGAACAATCGCGGTTTGGCAAAGAGGGCCGCATTTACAAACGCTAGTAATGTGGTAGAACTGCTGACCCCGATTCATAGCGACATATTTTTTCAGGAGAAATTGATGCTTAACGGTGTTGATATAAAAATTCGCATGACACGTAATAAGGATGATTTCTGTCTAATGCGACATGACGCATTAGCATACAAAGTGAATATTCTCTCTGCATCATTATTTGTCAAAAAAGTATCTGTGTCACCAGCTGTAAGGTTGGGTCATGCCCAGACATTGTTGTCAACAACGGCTAAATACCCCATTGACAGAGTATGTCTAAAAAAATTTTCCATACCCGCTGGAACACGTGTTTCTAACCAAGAAAATTTGTTCTTGGGGACTCTACCTAAGTCTATGATATTAGCCATGGTTGATAATGATGCATTCACAGGCGCCTATAATAAAAACCCTTTCGCATTTAAACATTACAACTTGGAGTTTCTTGCGGTCTATTTAGATGGCCAACAATTTCCAGCCAAACAACACCAACCCGATTTCCACACTGGTTCCGCCATGCGCGAATTCTTCCAGTTAGCGCTAGCATCTGGAAGACATCTGAAAAACCAGGCTTTGCCAATTGATAGGCAGGATTTCCTACAGGGCTACACTCTGTATGCGTTTAATCTCACACCTGATGAAGAATGCGGTCAACACGTGTCTTTGGTCAAATCAGGTAATATTAGACTGGAGGCCCGTTTCAGACAGCCGCTCCCGCATACTGTAAATTTGGTTGTGTACGTTGTTTTTGACAGCATCATTGAAATCTCTAACCGAAGACAAGTTTTAGTGGATTTTTACTAATGAATACGTTGGAGCTGTCTGCTGTAATGGACAAAGTGGCTGTTAACACACATTTTCTCGGTGTGTTAGCATGTGACCAATTACCAACAAATGGTATATGGAAATTACCTGCGACGGCAATTGTTAATATACACTCATCTGATCTTCCTGGCGAACACTGGCTTGCTATCTACAGAAGTGAAGACCGTGTCCGGTGTTTTTTTGACAGGAAATGCACCTACCTATGACAAGTTCCCTAAAATTATTAGTGATTTTTTTAAAACAACATGCACGACTTTGAGGTATTCTACCAGACAAGTTCAAGATTTTACATCAACCACATGCGGTCAACACTGTGTGTTTTTTCTATACCACATGGTTAGATTGTGTAATTATGAAGAAGTGATGTCAAAATATGGTTTTAATTTAACAAAAAATGACAATATGGTTGCAGCCTTTGTGAAACATTTGTATCCATGTGTTTGTAAGAACAGGTTGTTTATTTGTATACAACATGTTCAAAAAGGAGAGATGTTTATTGTATAGCCCTGTTTAATGTAAACCTGACGAATAAAAACACTGATTTTCAAAAAGATTTTCAACTCTGGTTCGTTTATTTACAAATATACATGTAACAATAATAAAATAACAATTGACAGTTTTTCAAACAATGTGAAAAATATTCAAAACAATCAAGTAAACAATACAATCACACGCCAGATAAAATAAAATAAAATATATAACAATCAGAAGTTTAACAAAACACTTCTGTCTAAAACGGCGGAGAGAAATCTGGGGGGTTCAACACTCTTAACAGGCGATGGCAAAGTGTCTTTCACTGGAGTAGCCTAATCAGCAGACTTTTTATTTTTTAACAAATTAATTTTTTGTCTGACAAACTTATTTGGTATGGTAGAAAGAGGGATGTTTAAAACAGCAAAAGCCTCTAGAAACTCGCCCCACCCCTGAGGTCTATGATCATCACTAACACTGTGAGCGGCAGTGATGCTTTTCACCAAGTCCAGAATATGTGACCCTGGGATCGTACGTCCATTTAAGACAAATTCTCCTAATTCATTCCAGGAAGACACATCTTTTGATTTAGACATTGTATCTAAAACATACTGAACATTCTGCCTGCTTCGCGAAGATACATTTCTAAGAACATCATCGGTTATGGAATGTTTGTTACCAGTCTGATCGACAACATTTATTTCCTTATTAACAGTATCCGCAGGTGGCAATGACAATGTTAAAGTATTGGTCTCCATATCGCCATGTTTAGCGATGGTTAAATATCTCTGTAACACGGAGGTGTAAAGTTTGGCCTTCTCGTGGGGGTCGAGATCCCTCCTGGCCAAAATATCTCGACATGTCGACTATATATATCGACATGTCCAATATATATATATATCGACATGTCCAAGTCATTTTCTACAATTTGTCTGACAGAGCCCCGACTGTTATCACTCTTTAACTTATCCAACTGGTGCTGAGGTACCAAAAATAATTTTTCAGCATACTCCATTTCTTCAGTTTATCTTGCCGCTATCAAGCTTGCTATAAATGGTAAAGCAACGCTTAACAATGGTAAAAGAAAGCCGCCTTTCTGATTAATTATTTTCTTTTTCCGTGAAACACCAACCTTTTTATCTGTGATAAATTTAATTTCAGACTTCTTCTTTAACTCTCGATATTGTGTTGATGTGAGAGGTACGGTGCCGTTAAGAACATTAAGGGCCTCACACAGAGTTAAGAAAAGTTCATTAGACGCCGTTTGTAAAATAACACGTCTCTGTGCTGGTTTGGCTTTAAATAAAAGTTTAAGAAGCGGTAGGTTTCTATATAGTCTGTCCGACATACTGATCTATCTGCGTATTTTCGGAATGTAAACAACAGGCGTGTTTGAAAGCAGATCTGTTCTGAGACGAAAGTTTTCAGGAGTCTTTGCTTTATAATCAATTAAAAGGTGCCCGAACGGCTTGCTAACGGCGTTTTGAAAACATTCCATGAAAAATTTGGTGTTGCCGGGGTACATCTGTCTACCTAACACACAAACCTGATTGTTGTCACTAGGATTTTTAAATAATATGAGATAGTTTGTGTTCAAACTAATTGTCCTACTAGACTTTCCTTGAAAAAACAAATTTTGCATTAAGTAAATGGCGCTTAAATTTCTGTGATGTACAAACTGTGTAAACACCTTTTCCACTTCGGCATTATTGCTGGCGTCTTTCATAACATCATCAATTATTAACAAATTATTTATGTTAAGCGGTAAAAGTGTGTCGTCACATAGCGGCGTTGGTATCCCTTGAACAAAAATAATATTTCTTATCTTTAACATTTCATCATAAAGGGGTTGCCAGCAGTCATAAATGTATACTATGTTTTCTATTTTATTTGAAATCAACTCATCAGAACGCTCAATCAACTGTTTTACAAAAAAAGTTTTTCCGGAATTTGATGGTCCGCTTATTACACACGAAAATGGGTGTTGTAATCTAAAATAAAACCCGTCAACATATCACACCTCGACCGTCTTTAGTACCCATAAGGAAGTGTTGAAAAATCAGGCAACAGGAACACGTTTGTTGTACGCAACTTTAAACCGCTTCACTACTGATTTGTTTTTCAGCGTGAGGTTTTTTTTATTTCTCACAATGCCGTCAGCGCGAGCAAGTATGTGTCGGCTAGTATCGCGATTAGTCACATAATTATCAACAAGGTCAATAAGTGTGTCGAGTCTAATAACTTTTGAGTTTTCAGAATTTAGCGTAATGCCCTTTGCTTTCATGCATGTTTTACCGCCAGCTGTAAGATAACCGTACGTCTTAGGACCTCCCGAGCAGAACTCCGTAATGTAATCACCACCACCAATCTCGTCTGTCAAATCGCCTCCAGAGGGGGTTCCCAATCACCTTCACGAGAAACAAAAATAACACTGTCAGTGCCGCTATACAACAATCTGTCTCCCAATTTATCCATTAGATTATACAATTCTAAACGAGCGTGCGCTGTTGTAAATGCGCCGAGGAATACATTAATATCACGTGTCGGACAGCTGTCTGCAGCCGAATAGCACCACTGAATCAATGCCGCGGTGTCGGACACAAATGAAAAGTGTTTAACCTCATAGCCGTCACCAAAGATATGTTGTGAAAACTGTTCAGGGTCCGTTAACACTTCAGACACTGGCAGGTTTTCCCTCATTGACGGCCCCACAAGCTGTTTAACAACAATTTGTTAATAGAGCGACGCGCCTGGTTAAGGCATATCTTGTCAGGATTCAGTTGGATATTTTCCTTTTCAAAATAATCCCTGATGTATTCGGCCCTCTCTTCCTCTGTGACAGCATGTGCTGGATAACCACTGGCCTCCTGCTTGTACTGTAAAAACGTCTTTACATACTCGCAGAACAACGTCTCTGAACTGTCTGGGAAATGCCAAACTTCGTGGATTTTTACAACTACATTCCCTTTCTCAACCGCCTTCACTAGTTCAATACTGACCCATGACCCCGTTATAGATCTCTCTTCATCACTCTGCATACACGAACGCAACTGTTTTTTGTGCTTGGCACATGTGCGACACAGTGGGAACATTAACTTTCCATTACAACGGTATGGTAAAACAGGGTGGAGTAGTTTTCTTGGCGGATATACTGTTGCCTTGACTAGACCATAGTAATCCTCAAGAGGGTGAAAGTCTTTGAAAAATATTTGGGGGTGCCCTACCGAGTATTTCTTCCGGCCCTGGCAGAATGGGTACAAGCTGGTGAAGTCCAAATATCTAATTTTCTCGCCCTCCTTTGCTTTGTAATACAAAGTATACGCATTTGTTCAACCACCAAAAAGTGCGTCTCTTGGTTTGAGCCTTTCAGATGCTGTGTAATTAGAAATGAATGTGACAACATCCAAATCATCCCTCTTAGCAGATGCCCACTGACATTCCCACATCACTTCAACTTCTAGACCATATGCTCGAACAAGCGTCTCCACCTTGGTATCAAACCGCATTCGCAAATCACCATACAAGACCTTTGACATAGGATGGCTCTGATTCGGGTTGTAACGACATTCATGACCATGATGCATGCAACCATTAAATTCTAAAGCTTTTCGCACACCGTCTTTTTCATAATAACTGTCCACATAATATGCACCAAACTTAATTTCCCCGTGAGTTAAAGCGTGGTGCACATCAACACCTCTTACATGCTTAACATACTCAAGCCATTCAATAGAGACGTTAGAGAATGTCTTGTGCTGGTTAATGTATGCATTGTTGTGTGTCAGCGCCAGCGTGTTTTTTGGTAGAAAATGTGTTTTGTATACTGCCATACAACATGATGCTAATGTGGTATAATTAAACGGGTCTAGCTTTGTGCACTGAATGAATTCTTCGCGATACTTGATACATGCTTTGCGCAGTAAAACAACGTCGTTCCTGCCGTAAACATACAACTCCTTTTGGAAGTCAAAAACACCGTCGGAGACTGTGTCTTACCATTTGTCAAACTCTTTTTTGTCTTTGCCATTCATAGTGTCATAACCATAAAATCCCTTTTCAGGGTATGGCCCCACATAGTTCTCACTTTGTTTTAAATTAAACTGAATTTGTGTGGGAAATGTCCTTTCTCGGAGCATGTTAGATTTAAGGCTGATGTTGTTTTAGCCAAACGCATTGGAATGAATGAATATGAGTCTATGTAACGTTGTTTGTATGTTTCATCATACATGGAGATCAGTCTACACCCCATCATGGTGATTTTGGCAGTGACACCCACACTAGAAAAATATTCCAATAATAGAAAATTGTCAAAACCGGCCGCATTGTGTGCTAACCATGTGTACCCTTGATATTTGAGCTGTCTAAACTTTCTCATAAGCCGTTCTATGCAGTCAGACCCTTCTGCAGTGAATTCTGTACCATCATATATCATAGCGCAGACAAAATTAGCTTCATGCTTTCCATTTTCAAAGCGTGTCTCAAAGTCAAAAAAGATGTAGGAATTACTGGGTTCTTTTATTTTGATCGGCTGTATGTAACATTCATGTGTGGTGTCCGATATTAAATCTTCACCACAATGAACACAACGACCCGACACACACTTGTGGGGTTTTGGTTTTATTAAACTTACGTGATAACGATTGCCACATTTTTTGCAATACTTAGTTAGATTGCATGAGGATGCTATCACCCCTGTTTGGTGTTAGGACTAACAGGGGACTGAACATGAAACCGGACAGAAGGTTGGAACGGGGACTGGACAGGAGACGGAACTTGAGACAAAACAGAAGGTTGAAACAGGGACTGGACATGAATAACAGGGGACTGGACAGGGGTTTGAAACAGAGACTGGACCGGAGACAAGACAGGTGACTGGACATTGGACGGATACGGGGACTGGACATGAGACGGGACTTGAGACTGGACAGGGGTTTGAAACAGAGACAAGACATGGGACGGATACGGAGACTGGACATGACTAACAGGGGACTGAACATGAGACAAGACAGGGATTGAAAGGGAGACTGGACTGGAGACAAGACAGGGGACTGAACGCTGGACGGATACGGGGACTGGACATGAGGCAGGACAGAGGGAACAGGTACAAGAACACTTACAGGGACCGACACAAACACAGTGACCGGGACAGGGACAGAGACAAAGGCTGACACGGGCACAGGGACAAGGACAGAGATAGGAACCAAGACAGGGACAGACAGGGGAACCAATATAACAGGGGGGTGCCCAGGACTGGCTAATGTCTGTGGGGCAGTCTGAGGAACCAGCCTGGGCACAGTTCTGGGGATCGGCCCCGAAGTCCTTGGGGCCGTCCCACGGACACGACCAGGAGCTGCCGGAGCCACCGTCACGGGGACAGGAGCGGCCTTAGCCACAGTCACGGGGACAGGAGCGGCCGTAGCCACAGTCACGGGGACAGGAGCGGCCGTAGCCACAGTCACGGGGACAGGAGCGGCCGTAGCCACAGTCACGGGGACAGGAGCGGCCGTAGCCACAGTCACGGGGACAGGAGCGGCCGGTGCCGCCATCACGGAGACAGGAGCGGCGGGTGCAGCCATTACCGAGACAGGAGCGGCGGGTGCCGCCATCACGGAGACAGGAAGCCCTGCAGCGACGTCCACGGAGGCAGGGGGACCTGCGACGTCATCCACGGAGGCAGGGGAACCTGCGACGTCGTCCACGGAGGCAGGGGAACCTGCGACGTCATCCACCGAGGCAGGGGGACCTGCGACGTCGTCCACGGAGGCAGGGGGACCTGCGATGACATCCACGGAGGCAGGGGAACCTGCGATATCGTCCATGGAGGCAGGGGAACCTGCGACGTCGTCCACGGAGGCAGGGGGACCTGCGACGTCGTCCACGGAGGCAGGGGGACTTGCGACGACGTCCACGGAGGCAGGGGGACCTGCGACGACGTCCACGGAGGCAGGGGAACCTGTGACGACGTCCACGGAGGCAGGGGGACCTGCGACGACGTCCACGGAGGCAGGGGAACCTGCGACGTCATCCACCGAGGCAGGGGGACCTGCGACGTCGTCCACGGAGGCAGGGGGACCTGCGACGACATCCACGGAGGCAGGGGAACCTGCGACGTCGTCCACGGAGGCAGGGGGACCTGCGACAACGTCCACGGAGGCAGGGGGACCTGCGACGACGTCCACGGAGGCAGGGGAACCTGCGACGTCATCCACGGAGGCAGGGGAACCTGCGATATCGTCCATGGAGGCAGGGGAACCTGCGACGTCGTCCACGGAGGCAGGGGGACCTGCGACGTCGTCCACGGAGGCAGGGGGACCTGCGACGACGTCCACGGAGGCAGGGGGACCTGCGACGACGTCCACGGAGGCAGGGGGACCTGCGACGACGTCCACGGAGGCAGGGGGACCTGCGACGACGTCCACGGAGGCAGATGAATCTGCGACGTCGTCCACGGAGACTGGGGACAGTGCGACGACGTCCACGGAGGCAGAGGAATCTGCGACGTCGTCCACGGGGACTGGAGAAAGTGCGACGACGTCCACGGAGGCAGAGGAGTCTGAGACGTCGTCCACGGAGACAGGAGAAACTGTGACGACGTCCACAGAGGCAGAGGAATCTGCGACGTCGTCCACGGGGACAGGAGAGACGAAGATAGGCGCAGCTGGAGGCGCCGCGCTCTCGAGGACAGGAGTTTGTGCTGCTCGCCGGGCTCGCGCTGGAGCTGTAAAGGGTTTAGGGGGTTTCACAGGCGCACCCTTTAAACCCCTCGGAGGTGTGCCCCTGTTAGCCCCAATTCCGTCGTCCTGACGTTGGAGGCTAACAGCCCCTACCCTTAACGCCCCCCCAAAAATTTCCCCGGACCTAAGGGGGTAATCCTCCAGCGAGGGGGGAACTCCAGCACGCTTCTTCCACCGACTCTTTCGACTCCCGCTGGCGCAACTACTCGATTCACGAGTCGACTCCTCAGATATAAGAATCGGAGCAGCGCCAGGCAGGAGCTGGAGCCGGCGACTCCATTCCGAGGCCGCTTTCAAAGCCTCCCCCACAGGATCTTTGGGGCCTGTGCGGAATGGAGTCCGGCGAACGGCACACCCCTTGAGGTAATAGTCTGTGCTAGCTGCGTCCATGTAATGGTCGTACATTCTGTCAGGAACGAGGGGCGGATTGAGGGAGGCGGACGCACTCGCTAAAACACAGTATATTTAATAAAGGATTATAACAACACAACGAGACTTAAACAGAACGAAAACAAACGGAGCAAAGCAGGCTAAATTAAACACGGGTAACTAGACAGGGTAAGCGTGACAGACGGACAAAAAGCGAAAACAACGACAAAGGAAAAGAGACGGGGAGAAGCTGTGGAGACAGACGGACAGACAAGAAAACACGACCGACTAGAGACATGAGAAATGTGAAATGTGAAATGTACGACAAACAGGACGTGAGACAAGAGGGCTTAAATACAGACACAAATGAGAAACACCTGGACAGATAACGAGGACGGGTATAACACATGACACGGACGAGGAGGCGGAACAAAGGCGGGACGAGGGCGGAGACAAGGACATAAACAAAACATAGCCATGTGCTAAAAGCACATGGCCGGGGACAACAGACATGACGAGACGAAGGCGTGACACAAAGCTTCTAAACATCACACACGGCCTTGCTCTATGTTTAACCTTGCTATGTGTTTCAACCCTTTGTTCTGTATAGTCCTTGTCTAATGCTTAACTAAACACAGAACAAGGCTAAGGAACAGAGACATTAAGCACAGACCACAAACATACACGCAACACACATACAACATTGATACATTCAATGACCCGCAACAAGAAACACTGAAGAGGACTATATAAAGACCACACCAACAACAGACACCTGGACACTAGATACACAAGGGAAGGGTATCACATGACCTGAGAACAAGCAGGAAGCAGACACAAGACAGGGGGAAACAGTCTTATGACGAGGGGAGCACAAACAAGAAACAATACAAAACAGAACACAAAACTAAGCACGTTACAAACACAGTGTCACCTCACATTTGTTACGCTCTAAGAATAAAACCACATCCAATTTATAAAAAATACAATCAGCAGTGTCCCAGCTAGCAAGGTAGATCTGGCCCAGTTCCAGCTGCACGTTGGCACTGTCGGCTGGCGAGGCGAATGCCACTGCAGTTAGCACACTACACGGATCAGAGCACTTTATTAAACATGGCGTATTAATCGTATGTGGCCCACATCTAAAAATAAAAGTCAATACTGGTAACTGTCTGGAAAACAATGTAATTAATGTTAAATAAATAGAATCATTATTTTAACGTGTTAAATGCCCTACAGTTATAGGTAAGCTTTGTTAATATTGTAATATTTTAGAATATTGATGTAATGACTGGGACACGAATGACAGAAATGAAGGGAGGACATTGTTATTTAAGTTTTTGAAGATGACTGGACTGGAACGACAGCTTTAAAATGAATGAACTCTGAATGAGAAAACGGAAGGTGACAGAAGTGAACCGCTGTAAAAACACAGAAGAAGACGATGAAGATACGCACTATTTTCAGTGACCGCAGCGCGCGAGCAGCTCTCACCAGCCTCAGGGAACAGCTTCATCCCATAAGTATTTTGGTATCGCCCAAATGTAGTTAACATCGTTAACTAGAAACAGCCTCATCTGATTTATCCACACAGTTCAGTCCAGAGATCCACTAATCCCGCTCTGATCTGATCCAGAGAACTCCACATTCAGGAAAGAGGAAAATGAGAATAAAATCTATACTATCTATCTACACACACACACACACACACACACACACACACACACACACACATTGTGTAATACTATTGAGTCATGTTTGTGGATTGTTTATGGATTTCCTCAATTTGAATTTAATTAATTTTATTATTTTTTACAACTAATGAGAACTGCATCTAAACCCTTTTAAAACATTTAATCGTTGTTTTCCAACATATTCTAAATTCAGCCCTCGTCCTGTCATGTCTGTTTTCCCGACCATGTGCTCGTTCTCAGCAAATGGCTCTTTGTTGTTGCCCTAGTCCCGCCTTTGTTCCACCTCCTTGTCCGTCCTCCTCGTTATCTGTCCAGGTGTATCTTGTCTGTGTCTTGTATTTAAGTTCCCTTGTGTCTCTCTTGTTTGTCGAACATTTCACCTTGGTTGTTTCATATCAAGTTGTTTCGTTCTTTCGTCTGTCTGTCCCGTTTGCCCTGTTTAGCTCCCCGTGTCTAGTTTAGCCTGCTTGGCTCCCTGTTTGTTTTCCTCCTGTTAAAGTCTCTTTGTTTTGTTATATTTCTTAAATAACTGTGTTTTAGCGAGTGCGTCCGCATCTGTCAGTCCGCCCCCCGAGTCCCTGACAGAGGTCAGTGAGCAGCACTGAGGCACCCCAAGACAGTCAATGAAAGCTGTATCGGTTTTAGTGACTGATAGGTGGAAAAATTAATATTTATAATAATTAATGATGGAACCCTGATAATAACAAACAGTTGACTCACCTTTAACTTCTACATGAAGAGTTGTGTCTTCATGATAGGATATAGATGTGTCCTCAATGAAACACTGGTAAGCTCCATGATCAGAAGATTGAACTGCAGAGAGTTTCAGTGATGTGTTTCCATTCTTCAGCTCTTCTTTAAACAGAGCTGTCCTCCCTCTGTACGACTCCATCTGCTGATCGTACCTGTCTCTACCATCGTCATACACATGCACAAATCTGTTGGCCTGAGTCAGATCTAGTCTGACCCACTCCACTCTCATATTCACAGCACTGATGTTGGGTTTGAGTGAACAGGGCAGAAGCAGGACTGCACCAGCCTCAGTCACTAGAGGAGCATCTGGACCAACTACTTTAAAGTGCTCTGCAATTAAAAGAAAAAAACAGAACAATATTATAAATATAATAATAATTGTGGTGTACAAATACATTTAGACGTTTTGCATGCATTCTCCTACCGCTCTGTTCCAGAGTGGCCACTGGACTAAGTGGCTGGGACTCACAGG
Organism: Hoplias malabaricus; assembly: GCF_029633855.1. NCBI lineage: Eukaryota > Metazoa > Chordata > Actinopteri > Characiformes > Erythrinidae > Hoplias > Hoplias malabaricus. Next base: position 51,098,069 of record NC_089805.1, read on the forward strand.
GAAAGTAGCATGTTTTTTGTTTTATTGGGGTTTTGTTGTTTTGGTGTTTTGGTTTGGGTGTGGTGTGTGGTGAGATGTGTTGGTTGTTGGGGGCTTACACTCATCAAAGTGTCTTCTGATATGTGGTGCCCCCAGATCTCACCACATATTAACTCGTTCACTACCGTTGGTTCACTAGCCCTTTCTGCATTGGGCTATTTTGAGGACCCAAGGTTACATGTTCACAGTAAGGCTCTCTCTGAATATCCATCTCCCAGGTCATTACAATAGATCAAAATTATTGAAAAGCTTTGTAAATATGTGAAACAAATGAAAGTAAATCTCACATACAAAAAATGAGAAAAACAATTATTTTCCTATAGAATGATTTTCCTCCCACAGTCCAAAAACACACGTTGGTAGGTGGATTGGCGACTCCAAAGTGTCCGTAGGTGTGAGTGTGTGAGTGAATGTGTGTGTGTGTCTGTGTTGCCCTGTGAAGGACTGGCGCCCCCTCCAGGGTGTATTCCCGCCTTGCGCCCAGTAATTCCAGGTAGGCTCTGGACCCACCGCGACCCTGAATTGGATAATGGTTACAGATAATGAATGAATGAATTAATGTTTTTAATACAAAGACAAGACAAAAAAGTCTGATTCTAAGAAACAAACATAAGATAAACTTCACTCATTCTAAACTGGTTCAACAAACACAAACACATTCACATCAGCAAGCAATGAACAAAACAGACCACAGCAGCTGTGGAAAGAGCACTGAGACATCCTACTTCAGTAAGAGCACTGTTACTGTAATTATAACTTATTGGAGAACAATTGTAAACAGATACTCAAGAGAGTGATTAAGCATCTTATTAATTCAGTCTATTAAACCATTCAAAAGAACAAGATCCAACTGTCTTTGACTGACTTAATATGATGTGGGAGTGTGGGAACAGTTCAGGCTTAACTTATATAAATCTCTTCTTCACGTGCCTTATTAAGCTGTTCATTCACACATTAAATATCTAAGGACTTAGATATTTAATAATTAGGATTATAATTAAAAATGTATATTTATTTATAGGGGCGGCACGGTGGCGCAGCAGGTAGGTGTCGCAGTCACACTGCTCCAGGGACCTGTAGGTTGTAGGTTCGATTCCGGGTGACTGTCTGTGAGGAGTTGGTGTGTTCTCCCTGTGTCTGTGTGGGTTTCCTCCGGGTGACTGTCTGTGAGGAGTTGGTGTGTTCTCCCTGTGTCTGCGTGGGTTTCCTCCGGGTGACTGTCTGTGAGGAGTTGGTGTGTTCTCCCTGTGTCTGCGTGGGTTTCCTCTGGGTGACTGTCTGTGAGGAGTGTGGTGTGTTCTCCCTGTGTCTGCGTGGGTTTCCTCCGGGTGACTGTCTGTGAGGAGTGTGGTGTGTTCTCCCTGTGTCTGCGTGGGTTTCCTCCGGGTGCTCCGGTTTCCTCCCACAGACCAAAAATACAAAAAATAAGTGTGGGACAGCAAGGCTCCAGTGGTGCACAGGGCACTGTGTTCAGGAGCTCTGTGTGTGTTCTGGGAGCTTTGGGACGTAGTTTTCATTAGTGGGAGAGGAGGGAGTGGCTAAAGGAACTTAAAGGTGGCCTCGGACAGGAAAGACAGAGAAATCTCATCTACTGTTATAACTGTACACAGTAGTCTACAGTGCTGACAGTGATGATTACTGCAGATTTGGTAATATTCTCAAAACACTGAGTCCTTATATTGTAATGTATGGCAGGAGGGTGTACTCTGATACTTCATGTGTATTAAATATGACAGTATACTATACTGGCTCATTTGACTTGACTTAAAGGATGTACCAGGGACGTTGGCATTCACACAGGAATGAGATATTCGCCAAACCACAGACTCTGCCGTACAGAGCACAGAAGAACCAGACAGTCCAGATTGGGAACTGTCGGCATCCTCAAAGGCTTGAGTGACTCATCCTTCATCAACCAAGAGTCGCCGCTCTCCAGAGCCCAGCCAATACGTCCAGAGAGACAGTCCCTCAGGTTCCCTGACTACAGAGATGACTGATGTCCCAGGAGCTTTACCTCAGATCCGGAACTTCACCTTGAGTGAACTGCTGTGAAAAAGCTCATTCTTTGGTGATCCGGTAGCCTCTCAAGGGTGCTTTCCAGGGATGAATGCCAAGTCCAATCCTTTAATCTCAGTCAACACACTCCACACACATTAATTCCCTTTCATCACACATTATTGAAGGTCATACAATGGTTTTGGTTTGCCAATTAGCCCAGCCTATGAAACTTAATGAATCCCTCCATTTGTGCCATTTGACTCTCTCTATAGTCTCTCACAGAGGGATAAATACCTGTGGATTTGTTCCTGCTTTGCAAGAGCTCCTTCGTCTTGTATGAAGAAAGTTATCAGAGGTACACAACCACACACAGCGTCCAGACACAGGAAATGCGAGAGTTCTCCGGCACTGCAATGTGTTAAATGCTCCAGTGTCCAAGGAGCCAAGCACAGACAGAACCGGAACAGAGACAGCACCGGGTCTGCTGGACTCCCTTCTTAAAGCTGGGCCTATGATGTTGCACAAATAGGAAAGGATGGATTTCAACAGTTAACAGCAGAAAAAGTGATGAATGAATATTTTCATATAAAATTAAACCAGTTGTGCTGAACCATTTTAAATAAACTGTTCTGGACTCCGACTCTCATTACTTTGTTACATTGTGAGGTGGATCAGATTTGGCAATTATCAGACGTGCAAATATTAATCAGATAATCAGTGCCTTTACCACACCTGTGAGTGGTTTTAATGTTATAGCTGATCAGTTTATAACGTACTGATAATAAATGAACCCTCTCTTACACACACACACACACACACACACACACAAACACTGGTATACAAAATATTCATCATCAGTGCCTTCTCCACCACGTCTCTCCGGGGCAAACCATGTTTCCTTGACAACATAACGGTATTTTTAATCACCAGGCGTTATATAATATTGTAAGTTTATTATATTTTATATATACATTTAGTTCGTACCAGAAGAGAGTAAACGGAGAGTCTGAGCGCTAGTGCTACTCTTTAAACAGCGTCTGGAGTCAAATGACGGTTTAGAACTCTCCAGTGTTTTGATTTGAACCGCTCCAACTGATTTTCCCCGCAGCTGTGGCGCCCGGTGGGATTCTGGATTATGCATTCTGAGCGTGACGTCATAATGCTGACATAATGTTGAAATGAGACTTGAATTTGTAGACATTTTAGAACGTAAAGATGTGGGAATAAATCTACATTACAGTGAATTGTCACTAGAGGGCAGCAGTTTATTTCAGAAACAGGTTCAGTGTGAACCCGGGCTTTTACTGAGGTTTTTATTGGAGGTGGTTTGAAACCCTTTCCCTGGACATAACTGCTTTATCGCCTGAAAAAACACTGTCTAACATTAGAACACGTACAAATATTATTGAACACCATAAAACAAACAAAACCTATTTATTTCCTCTGGAAAATTATTATAAGGATTTAATCTCGAGTGATTTTATTTGGGATTTAAGGTAAGACCTTCTCTGTAAAATAGAGGTTTAAAAAAAGTGGAATAACATGGGTGGGCATGTTTAATTCATTATAAATTCACTTTGAATTCATTTAAAATACAGTTTGGTAAATAATTCACCAATGTTTTTAAACCGTGTAGGAGTGTGTTCTCTCCCTGCGCCTTCGGGTTGGGGAAAGGGCTCTGGTTGTTGTTTGTGCTTATGCACCGAACAGCAGTTCAGAGTACCAGGCCTTCTTGGGGACCCTAGAGGGGGTGCTGGAGAACACTCATTCTGGGGACTCCATTGTTCTGCTGGGGGACTTCAACGCTCACGTGGGTAATGACAGTAAGACCTGGAGGGGCGTGATTGGGAGGAACGGCCCCGCTGATCTGAACCCGAGTGGTGTTCAGTTATTGGATTTATGTGCCCGTCACAATTTGTCCGTTATGAACACCATGTACGAGCATAAGGGTGTCCAAAAGTACACCTGGCATCAAGATACCCTAGGCCGCATTTCGATGATCAACTTTATAGTCGTATCATCTGACCTGCGGCCATATGTTCTGGACACTCGGGTGAAGAGAGGCGCTGAGCTGTCAACTGATCACCACCTTGTGGTGAGTTGGATCAGATGGCGGGGGAGGATGCCGGACAGACTTGGCAGGCCCAAATGTGTGCTGAGGGTCTGCTGGGAACGTTTGGCAGAGGATCCTGTCAGAAAGATCTTCAACTCCCACATCCGGCAGAGCTTCGACTGCATCCCGGGGGAGGCTGGTGACATTGAGTCCGAGTGGGCCATGTTCCGGACCTCCATTGTTGAGGCGGCTGAACGGAGCTGTGGCTGCAAGGTTGTCGGTGCCTGTCGGGGTGGCAATCCCCACACTCGGTGGTGGACATCCTGGGTGAGGGGGGCTGTCAAGCTGAAGAAAGAGTCGTATCGAGCCTGGTTGGCTCAGGGGACTCCGGAGGCAGCCGACAGGTACCGAGGAGCCAAGCGGCTCGTGGCCTCGGCGGTCGCTGAGGCAAAAACTCGGGTGTGGGAGGAGTTCGGTGAGAACATGGAAAACGACTTTCGGTCGGCTCCGAGAAGTTTCTGGCAAACCGTCAGGCGACTCAGGAGGGGAAAGCAGTTTTCCACCAACACTGTATATGGTGGGGGTGGGGAACTGTTGACCTCGACTGGGGACGTCACCAGACGGTGGAAGGAATACTTTGAGGATCTTCTCAATAACACCAGCACGTCTTCCGCAGAGGAAGCAGAGCTTGGGGACCACGGGGGGTCTATCACTGGGGCTGAAGTGGCCAAGGTGGTAGGGAAACTCCTTGGCGGTAGGGCCCCGGGGGTGGATGAGGTTCACCCCGGGTTCCTCAAGGCTCTGGATGTTGTGGGGCTGTCCTGGTTGACACATCTTTGCAACATGGCGTGGACATCGGGCGCAGTGCCTCTGGACTGGCAGATTGGGGTGGTGGTTCCCCTTTTTAAAAAGGGGGATCGGAGGGTGTGTTCCAACTATAGGGGGATCACACTTCTCAGCCTCCCCGGTAAGGTCTATGCGGGGGTACTGGAGAAGAGAGTCCGACTGATAGTTGAACCTCGGATCCAGGAGGAACAATGCGGATTCCGCCCCGGTCGTGGAACACAGGGCCAGCTCTTTAACCTTGCTAGGATCCTGGAGGGTGCATGGGAGTTTGCTCAACCAGTCTACATGTGTTTTGTGGATCTGGAGAAGGCATTCGTCCATGTCCCTCGGGGTATTCTGTGGGGGGTGCTCAGGGAGTATGGGGTACTGGGCTCTTTGTTACGAGCTATCCAGTCCCTGTACAAACAGAGCAGGAGTCTGGTTCGTATGGCTGGCAGTAAGTCCGACTGGTTTACAGTCTGAGTTGGACTCCGTCAGGGCTGCTCGTTGTCATCGGTTCTGTTCACAATTTTTATGGACAGAATTTCTCGGCGTAGCCAAGTGGCAGAGGGTGTCCGGTTTGGGCTCTGAAACCGATCTCTAGGTGGTGATCAGCTCAGCACCTCTCTTCACCGGAAAGTCAGAGTGGTGGAAGGTGTCCGGATTGTAGGTCTCAGAATCCCGTCTGCTTTTTGCAGATGATGTGGTCTTGTTGGCTTCATCGAGCCGGGACCTCCAGTTTGCAGCCGAGTGTGAAGTGGTAGGGATGAGGATCAGCATCTCCAAGTCCGAGTCCATGGTACTCAGTCGGAAAAGGGTGGAGTGCTCTCTCCAGTTTGGAAGTGAAATCCTGCCTCAAGTGGAGGAGTTTAAATACCTCGGGGTCTTGTTCACGAGTGAGGGAAAGATGGAGCGTGAGATTGACAGGGGGATCGGTGCAGCGTCAGCAGTAATGCGGGCTCTGTACCGGTCCGTTGTGGTGAAGAGAGAGCTGAGCAGAAAAGCAAAGCTCTCGATTTACCGTTCAATCTACGTCCCCCTCACCTATGGTCACGAGCTTTGGGTAGTGACCGAAAGAACGAGATCGCGGGTACAAGCGGCTGAAATGAGTTTTCTCCGCAGGATGTCTGGACTCTCCCTTAGAGACAGGGTTAGGAGCTCAGACATCCGGGAGAGACTCGGAGTGTAGCTGTTCAGAATTGATGTCAATGTGCAGCATTACAGCAGAGTGCACTTTCCTGAATCACACACCTGTTCTCTCTACGAAACATTTGAACGACTGAAGACACAGTTGTTCTTCCAATACAGCTTCAGCCATCGTAAGACCATGACTTAAAACATGGTCCACAATTGTTGCCCTTATTTCATCTGGGAGAAACCTATGAGCATGGACTCTCCTACCTCTTCCTCTGTCTTGTCCCCTCAGTCTTCCACCACCCAGCCTTACCCCTCTTCTCCACTGTTCACCCTGTTCACGGCCTTGTCTTTCCACTGTGAGTCTGTGTGACACTGCAGTGTTCGGTGTCTATATGTATTTGTCAATTGAAGGTTCATGAGATGCACCTCTGAGCTATAGTTGAGAGCTGTTTGATCATTGTTTGATCTAAACCTTCACAAATTCCCCTTCTTCACTGAAAGCCAAGATTCACCTGAGAACAATTTAATCAGTTTAGGAAAAATTACTAAAATTTACCAAAAAGGTTTCATAGAAATGTACAAATGAGGCCTGGGAGATTATGACATGTTCAGCACTTTTGCAGGTAATGACCCAGGCAATGACCTAAAGCCTAAATGTATTGGAGGGTAAGACAATTCACCAGACAATCAGTAGAACACATTTTGATGAACATGACCTTTACATTGTATTAATCAGAATGACTATATTCTCAATAAGGGAACAGGGTGTTTGTGTAGAAAGGTAGTGTAGTAGGCCTCTGAAACTAAAACTATTAATAAATGTCTGTTTCAACGTCTGAAATCTGTACTACTTTATATTAGAGGATTAATAATTAACACCACTGCGTTCTGTATTAATTTACATTTTGCACAGCACCCCAGCTTTTCTGGAAATGGGGTTTATCCATCACTTTGTAAAGAGAAGTCCTGGAGCTTACTGCAAATACATTATTAAAAGAACAGCAGGCTACCCCCCAGCTGTAGGACAGGGCTGAATCTACTGTAACTTAGCACCAACAAGTGGATACAGTCAGAAGCAGTGTTCAGAAAAGGCAGTGGAGTTCTCCTGTTTTCAGCCTTCAAAACACTGCCATGTTCAAGTCCATAGAAACCTACTAATGTCTCCAAATTACTGACAAATTTAACAAAACACAAGCCTTTTTCATCAGAAACTTTAATACACACTCTGTATAGAGGAGGGGTTCACTATCTCTACACCATCAACTCAACCTTCATCTGATCAGGGACACACACACTTCACACACACACACACACACACACTTCACTCACTTTTTTTTCATTCAATATTTTTTCATTTTATTTTTAAACCTTTAACCCCCAATACATTCACTTTTTTTTCAGTGAATTGTTCTTACAGCATAATTCACAGGAACAACTCCAGAATTCTTTGAGGAAACCTTTTCAACCTTCGTCAGAGTGTCGACCTGATTAAGATCGTGATGCACCTCTATGATGACAAGCTTATTCACTCCTACATCAACCTGAGAGAGAGAGAGAGAGAGAGAGAGAGAGAGAGGGAGAAGGATGGTACAGTGTTAGAGAAGTGTTTTGCTCTACATCTGTTTACTGTGGAGGAATAAATATGTCATTACTGCAAATAAATAAAAATATATTTGTAATTAAGAAATTGAGTGAAAAATAAATGATTTTCTAAATAAAAAAACAATTATCTCGACTCAGGAAACACACACTGAACATTTACTACATTATTTAATTAAACATAATGAACTCTGACCTCTTTGTTTCTCAACACCACTGTTAATAATGTTCAGAATTAGGGTGAATGCAGTATTTCCCACTTGCCCCTACCACATATGGCACTTTTCCACTGTATGGACCTTATTCGACGAGTAAACACAACGAGTAAACAACGTTTAAGGTCACTGCTGCCATTGCTGTGTTCTCCAAAGCCCACTGTTCCTGCTAGAGACTGGGTTTAGAGGCGACACCCAATACATTTAGTGATAATATCTGATTGTGGAACTCTTCTGAAGGAGAATGAGGCCCTAAATGTAACTAATGTCCAGCAGCTCCTCTGATATCACTGCAGACTGGTGCAGAGCTGCTACAGAGCGGTGCTAGTCGCCTGGGAATGAAGCGCTGCTCTGTTCTGATGACGTATCAGGGTCTTGAAGAGTCGTCGTAGGGGGAGATTTAACCACTGCACCCTGTAACTCAACCCCAAGGGGAGAGAGGACACTCAGAAACAAGGGGGAGGGGGGGATGGGGAATGGGATTCACCCTAAAGTGAGTACTGCAGCAGCTGGGGTATCTACAGTCTGGGTTACAGTGTGATGTAAAGCTTCCACAAGGGGGCGTTTGTGTACATGTTCAGTTTGGGTTTGTGTCTCTTAAAAATAACTTTATTATTCCCACTCAAACAGCACAATCTTAACTAGAACCTTTATCTAGAACCTCCTTTCAGCTTGTTCATGTTTTTCTGGTGATTACACATTTATTACCAACAGACAAACCATAATCACGTATAAAAAGTTAAATGTACCTTGATTCTGTAGTTCACTCCTCCAGCAACTTGGGTTTGGTACGTCAGAGCCTCGAAACGAGAAAACTCCTCTCCAAGCTGCTTTTGGACTTCAGGCTGTAGCTGAAATAATAAAAAAACATTTTACAACTACAGCACAAACAACAGTAAATCAGAATAATATCTCCACAGACTGTCTTCACTTTTAATAACAATAATACTAACAGACCACCTTCACTATAATAATAGTACTGATGATGATGATGATACAGCTTCAGCTTAAAGTCACTGTTCTCAATGCCAAGTGTGGGCTGGAGGGGTCTATGTGGAACTGTTTTGACCTAATCCAGCTTATGAACTGTGCATTAAGAAGGTTTTTCATGCAATTACAACAGTTTATAAACAACCAGATATTGTGCTGTAAGCTGTTTATAAACTCTCATGAGCTTTAGAATAGGGTTATCAGTTTAGACCCAGATTAGACACAAGGTATCAACAGTTTTCCGTCAGTGAAATGAATAACACACTGGAACACAGCAGTGGGTTTTAATTCTGACCCTGAGCAGGACGGAGCACTTACAGAAGAATAAATTACAGAGAAGAACAATATTCACCTTCCTGCAGATCTCATTCACGCTGTTGTCAGCGTTCTTCCACTCTGACCATCCTCCAAGTTGTGGAGTTGTTGGAGCAGACTCTGCGATCGCGAACAAGACAACAACGAGCAGGAGACAGAAGCGAGACGCCATGGTGCTGAGGAGAGTCTTTCAGGAGAAGTGACACCTCTGAGTGAGTGGAGTGTAGTTCTGAGAGTGAGTTCAAACTGCTGTAAAGCTGCTGTATTTATACCTGCATCTTCATCACTTCATTCACACAGCATCTTCATTCGTCATATTTCAATATTTATTTTCACAAACAGTATAATGTACAAAGTTTAATTAATTTAATGTCAATATTTAATGTTCCTGATGCTACCAAGGACAAGGCTCAATCCTTGTGCTCTCTTCACACAGAGAAAAGGACAGTATTTGCATTTCCAATAACTTTATCTGTGAGGCTGGTAATGTCTGATATTAACTCTGAGGCCCAGAACATTTAACGAAGTAAAGGAAACTGTTAACCTCAGCCAAACCACTAGGACCAGCACAGATTAAGAATATAAAAGTTCATTTGTCTAGTTAGAAAACTGTGTTTGGTTTACAGTTGAACACAAACCACCTTTACACTTTGTAATGACTCTAAAATTCACACACTGTAATTAATTTTCTAACATAAGATAAGCATAAAATCATTTTTCTTTTCAGTCACTTACTTATGGAAAACAACTCACCAATTTCCAGAATGTGAAAAAGAGCTTGAGGGAAAAAAGACATCTCGTTTGACTCAGTCAGCTGTAATTTGTGACTGTAATTAGCTCTTCTCTGAAGAAAAGAAGAAATGAAAACTATGTCCTAAAAAGGTATTTGCCCAAGGAAAAAAGTAAAATGCAGAAAACACCAAATCTTATTGTGTAAAAATGAGAAAAAGGCTTCCAAACTTGTACAGGGTCTTCCACAAAACAAACCAAGACTAGGCTCATTGGAACTGACCAATGAAAATCTGGCAAAGTGCTATAGGGTGTGGTCCCGGCTACAAATTGATATTTTAAGTTCGTTCAAATTAAAAATATTAGTGCACTCAGTTATTCTCTCAAAATAGGAGCACATACTAAAACATTTTAAATAATGCAAAAAAATCCAAAAACACACGTTGGTAGGTGGATTGGCGACTCAAAAGTGTCTGTAGGTGTTAGTGTGTGAGTGAATGTGTGTGTGTGTGTGTGTATGTGTGTGTGTGTGTGTGTGTTGCCCTGTGAAGGACTGGCGCCCCCTCCAGGGTGTATCACAAGGTGCATCACGATCTTAATCAGGTCGACACTCTGACGAAGGTTGAAGTGGTTTCCTCAAAGAATTCTGGAGTTGTTCCTGTGAATTATGCTGTAGTGCGTCCGGCACCCTAAACATTCTAAAATGAACCCTGTGTGTGTGTGTGTGAGAAGAGTGTGTGTGTGTGTGTGTGTGTGTGTGTGTGTGTGTGTGTGTGTGTGAGAAGAGTGTGTGTGTGTGTGTGTGTGTGTGTGTGTGTGTAGTGTGTGTGTGTGAAGTGTGTGAAGTGTGTGTGTGTGTGTGTGTGTGTGTGTGAGAAGTGTGTGTGTGTGTGTGTGTGTGTGTGTGAGAAGTGTGTGTGTGAAGTGTGTGTTTCCCTGATCAGATGAAGGTTGAGTTGATGGTGTAGAGATAGTGAACCCCTCCTCTACACAGAGTGTGTATTAAAGTTTCTGATGAAAAAGGCTTGTGTTTTGTTAAATTTGTCAGTAATTTGGAGACATTAGTAGGTTTCTATGGACTTGAACATGGCAGTGTTTTGAAGGCTGAAAACAGGAGAACTCCACTGCCTTTTCTGAACACTGCTTCTGACTGTATCCACTTGTTGGTGTTAAGTTACAGTAGATTCAGCCCTGTCCTACAGCTGGGGGGTAGCCTGCTGTTCTTTTAATAATGTATTTGCAGTAAGCTCCAGGACTTCTCTTTACAAAGTGATGGATAAACCCCATTTCCAGAAAAGCTGGGGTGCTGTGCAAAATGTAGATTAATACAGAACGCAGTGGTGTTAATTATTAATCCTCTAATATAAAGTAGTACAGATTTCAGACGTTGAAATAGACATTTATTAATAGTTTTAGATTCAGAGGCCTACTACACTACCTTTCTACACAAACACCCTGTTCCCTTATTGAGAATATAGTCATTCTGATTAATACAATGTAAAGGTGCTTGTGTTTAATGAAGATAAGAAGTTAAACACATCACAGTTACAGTTTGTTCTCAGTCGCTTTGGAGCATTTCTCACAACATTTCGTACAAACAGCACCACGCCCTGGATCACTGTCAAATGCCTGTAACATGCTCAGAATCCTTAGATCACGTCCCAGAGTGAAGTTTCTATGTCAATGAACATGTCAGTGTCATCAGAACAAGACCTTGTGTGGTTGATCATGAACAGGACGGTCAACACGTTTAGCCACATTGTCAGTACATCAGTAACTCTGTAAGTCATTTCTGAATGTTTTTGATGGCAGTGAAAATGCACAGGCTGCATTTTTACTGTGAGGTGCATATAAACAATACACACTTTCATTACTGTGTGTGGGAGATTTACTGAAAGAGACTGGACCAAATTCACATTCATGCTCTTTACTGTTGGTCAATGACAGAGCGTGTCGTTATGATACAGAGGAGAAAGACAAGACCGTTTAGCACTAATTCATTCATTCATTGTCTGTAACCGCTTTTCCAGGTCAGGGTTGTGTAGCACAAATGATTAATAAAAATAAAATCAGACAAATCAGTAATGTCAGCATGTGAAACACCCTGTAGGCAGAGCTGTACATATAGAGCTGCATAGGGAACTACACTGGAGTCTTTCTGGACCTCCTGACACTCCTGTCTGTTGGGCCACAGATTCTTATCCACATCGCATCTGATATCTTCCCTCACAATGCAGCGTGGGAAGAATATTTTTGAACGTCTTATATAGCCTCAACAGGCATCAGTTGTGATGTCCCCACATGCTGCATCCACAGCAGCCAGCAGAGTCACCTCAGTATGGGGCTGTCCTCTTACTTATTTCAGGCTGTGGACCTGGTTATTTCACTGTTCTTCTTTTGTCAGAAACTGTGACACTGTGTTGTGCTCTGTCTGTAGACGTTTGGCAATGGAAGGTTCATGTGATGCACCTCTGAGCTGTTTTAGAGAACTGGTGGATGAACACTCCCCTTTATCAGTGAAAGTCATGGTTCACCTGAGAGCTACTCATCAGTTCAGTCGACATTTATGAGTTATACAGAATTATACAGAAATGTAAAAATAAGCTTCACAGCTCATGAATGGATCAACATTTCTAAGAGTGTGGTGTGTTCTCCCCGTGTCCACGTGGGTTTCCTCCGGGTGACTGTCTGTGATTAGTATGGTGTGTTCTCCCTGTGTCCACGTGGGTTTCCTCCAGGTGAATGTCCAAACAGGACCCAGAGGGTTTGTAAAGAGGATGATGGGCTGACAGGGATATCATCAGTAATGAGGGAACAATCTGAATAAGAAGAAATGGCTGACTTGGTACCAACAAACAGAAATAGCTTTAACAAGTATGTTAACTCCTGAATAAAGGGTAACAGTGGGGATGGAGGGAATGATGGAGGGCAGGTGAAAGCCTGTTCTCCATGTATCTGTCCTCTTATCACCAAGGTTATCAATGCTTCACTTAGTTCAGGAATGATCCCAGCTTCTTTGAAACTGACAGCTATTTCTCCAGTTCTCAAGAGGCCTGGGTTAGATCCTGAGAATCTCAGAAATTACAGGCCCATCTCTAATCTCCCATTCCTTGCTAAACTGTTGGAGCGAACAATTGCTGTAAGTGTAGTGTTTCAGGTCATAGGTCATGTATAAATACTGCACTTGAATTATTAGTTAATATTTGCAGGGGCTGCTACAATATATACTGCTATGTAAATCTCTGTTACTGCTCACAGGGCAACTACTCGCATTTCTTTTGTGTGTGTGTGTGTGTGTGTGTGTGTGTGCGTGTGTTCCGCCACCATCATGGAAAACTGAAGTAAATATGATCAGAAAGAAACTGCTTTAGAGCTTGGCATCTTTTGCAGAATAGACTCATACATATATACACACAAGGACATATAGTACGACTATCTTTAGTATAGTATGACTATCTTTACATGTGAGTTCAGTGGAACCTTTCATTTATGCCAGATATTTTTGTTGATTTTGCTTGTTTAGATTTGTTTTGTTCATTTTTTTCTCAATAAACTGTGATAAGACGACTTCTGCCTCTGGTCTCTTCTCTTTTGACAGCTAGTGGGGGGATGACAGATGACAGGTAATGGGACTTTACCTTGATAGTGTGGAGGGGACCTCTCACCTGAGTTTTCACCCTTATCTCATGCATATTCAATGTAGGAACCAGTGACTGAGAAAAACACTGTAATAATTCAGGTGTGTAGGAGTGGCCAAGGAGCAAGGGGATGAGGTATATGCAGGAGACTTTAAAGTAATACCCTTAACTTTCATCGTAGTTTTACCTTTGAGAGTGCGATAACCATAGGTTTTCGGACCCCCGCTGACAAATTCTATTTGATCACCGGTGTCCAGTTCGCTCGTAAGGCCTCCTAAGTAATCACTTAGAGGAGGCATCCAGTCACTTACTTTACTTTTGAAAATTACGCTGTCAGTATCCGTGTATAAGCATCTCTGCTGTAGTCGATCTATCAGATTGTACAATTCAAGTCTAGCATAAGCTGTAGTGAAAATACCAATAAACACATTAGCATTACCCGGTTTGAGACACCTGTCGTCTTCGTAACGCCACTGCACCAATGCCACCTTTGATCAGTGAAGTGTTTGACATGTCAGATCTCTGACACATTTTTCCCCATAAAGAATTCAGTGCCAGTTTAGCCACAGATCTCTGTGCAGGATTAACTTCAATGCGTGATTGATATAGTGATCCCTTCATTCTCCTCATACTTTTGAATGTACTCTTTTTTTATTGGACTCATCAACCACCCAGGAGGGATAACCTGAGCTTTCCTGTTTTTTCTCCAGAAACCTGTCGATGTATTCTGTAAACAAATAATCCGAAAGTTTAGGGAAGTGCCATATTTCAATCACCTTCAACACTCTGTACCCCTTCTCAAGGGCTTTCATCAACTCAACGCTACACCAACTACCTGTCAGGGCCCTCTCCTCATCCATGTGTTTACAATTTTGCATTTGTTGTTCAGCACATGTTCGAAACAAAGGAAACCAGAGTTTGCTTTTCACCCTATAAGGGAGAACAGGGGCCCACAATCCCCTAGGGGGGAGAACTTTTGCTCTAATGAGCCCGACATAATTTTCCAACAGTTCAAAATTATGAAAGATGATAGTGGGGTGACCCACTATCTACCCCGTAGAACTCAGGTTTTGGATAAGGCCCTACATAGTTCTGATTTTCCTCAGTATTCCAGAAATGTGGAAAATACCCTTTTTTGTCTGTTGAGAACCCCATAGCCTTTGGAATAGCACTCAGTCTCATAGGGAGAAAAGAGAGACTATCAATGTATCTCTGTTTATACTCAACATCTTGAAAACAGAAGATTTTTCTATGATGTTAGGTGTGATACCTTCTTTTACCAAATGATTCACCAAAAAGTATGAATCATACCCTGTAGCATTGTGCGCTATGAATTTATAACAGTGTACTTTTCCCTGCGAAACCTCCTAAAGAATGCTGCTACGCATTTATCCCCTTTTGCTGTCCACTCCTTACCTCTGAAATCAATGCAACATATATAATTAGCTACGTGGAAACCTGTCTGTTGATTTGCCTCAAAATCATAAAAGACGTACTTTTCATCAGGAATTTCAAATATTATAGGTTGCATAAAACATTGATGTGTGATTTCTGAATCAACTTTGGCTCCGTAGTTTTTCAATGACTGGTTTGACACTGGTGTTTTGTGGATCCTTTATCCTGATCTTGCACCGTGTTACACTTAGGACAGTAGAATCTAGTTTTGAACAAAGTTTGATCATCGCTTGAATCGATGACTGCTTTATGTTTATCATAAAACTACTGTGATCTACAAACCTCTTTGCATTGCACAGTCTTTTTAGGTTGTTTAGGGCAGTCTTTGTCAAGACATACGTTGCAATGAAAATCACAGTTGTGATGTTTCATATTGCTGACCCCTGAGGAACATAAGGGCAGACATAGGCTGTACCTAACACCCCTTTAAGATTTTTCACCCCGTAATAATGGTTTTCATGAAAGAACAAGTAAACGGTTTTGTCATGAGGCACGTTGGGGTTCTGAAACAAACTATACCCCTTCTTTTCATCACTTCGGTACAACACTATGATTTTGCAGTTCAAATGTTGCTCAAAGCGTGCAATGTGTGCAAAGCTAACCATTTCATCTGTGGATAAACCTACATCATTTTGCAATTGCCTCGCTATTTGTTCTACTTCAAAAAACTCAAGGCAAAACAGAGGTTATCTTTGTTGTGAAAAACATACAGATGTTTCAACGTTTTCTGAACAAAATCTGTGCTGAAGATACCCGATAGCTTTTTTTTCCCTCCACCCTGAGGAGCGTGCACAATCCGTATAAATAATTGTAAAGTTTCATCGGAAAGTATTTCAAATTTACTCTGAATGGCATTTTCAAACAACAACAGAAGGGAATTCAGGTCGATACCCCCATCATTTATCTGAACAGGCGACGAAACATTGAGCGAATCACCCTGAATTTCAACAAACACAGCATCACTCGGACCACCTATTTCATCATTAGCAACATTGAGCATTTCATTTAAAATCTCAAGAACATAATTGTAAAATTCAGCAAAACTATCAACATTGTCTAGAGAGGAAAAGTTTATCCTTCTTCTAATTTCTGTGGTGCGGAATCTGTCTGAGTGCTATTTAAATCATGTGAAAAAGGACTGATGTTAGACTTCTTAGCTTCATTGTTTAAAACCTCATTCTTAGGGCGTTTCTGTGCCATTTGACTAATAGAATATTTAATTTA
The DNA here is from genome assembly GCF_029633855.1 of Hoplias malabaricus. NCBI lineage: Eukaryota > Metazoa > Chordata > Actinopteri > Characiformes > Erythrinidae > Hoplias > Hoplias malabaricus. The sequence goes on from NC_089805.1 coordinate 51,114,286, forward strand.
CAATAACGCAAAATGAATAAATAAACATTAAAATAAGTATTACATTCTTGAGTCAGCAATCGATGGCTCTTCACGGATAACAGCACTCGTAGAAAGTAGCATCATAATAGTGTCAGAATGTTTTTACTGAAATCTAAAGATGAAAAAAAAAAGGTTTCAATTAGGACTAGGAAATAGACACAAAATTATAAATTACACAATGTACTTTACTTACAGGGACGGCAGCACGGTGGCGCAGCAGGTAGTGTCTCAGTCACACAGCTCCAGGGACCTGGAGGTTGTGAGTTTGATTCCTGCTCCGGGTGACTGTCTGTGAGGAGTTGGTGTGTTCTCCCTGTGTCTGCGTGGGTTTCCTCCGGGTGACTGTCTGTAAGGAGTTGGTGTGTTCTCCCTGTGTCTGCGTGGGTTTCCTCCGGGTGACTGTCTGTGAGGAGTTGGTGTGTTCTCCCTGTGTCTGCGTGGGTTTCCTCCGAGTGACTGTCTGTAAGGAGTTGGTGTGTTCTCCCTGTGTCTGCGTGGGTGGGAGGTTTGGTGGGATGGGGTTGTATGTTGTGACGACGGTACCTGTTATGTGGGTGTGTGTGTGAGGGGGGGCTAGGGTTGGTCGTGACCGTTTGTGGTGGGGGCAGAGGTGGGTCGTGACCGTTGAGAGGGTAGGACGTGACGGAGGTACCTGTTATAAAACAGTGTGTGTGAGAGAGGGGTTGGTCGTGACCGTTTGTGGGGGGTAGAGGTGGGTCGTGACCATAGGGGGTGTTGTAGGTCGTGACGGCGGTACCTGTTATCAAACAGTGTGTGTGTGTGTGTGTGTGGAGAAAGGGCAGGAATTACGGTTAAAATACACGTTTATGATTGGTCAAAGCGAGGGTGGGAAATTCCGCTCAAATAGACGCTTCTGATTGACAGAGAGGGCAGGACTTCCGCTCAAATAGACGATTATAATTGGACGAGGGGGCAGGACTTCAATACCAAAAGGGGGCGGTGCTTGATGATGTGGCACGCTCTGATTGGTCCAAATGACCTGTCAAAATGAAGTTACATATAGTGCCTCATATTCTCTCTCTTACAGAAATAGACTGTAGCCTGTAAAGTGAGAGTCCCAAATGTGCAAAATTATGTGCAATAATTAAGCATGAGTTATCAATGTCCAGTAAAAATATCCTGTGTGTGTGTGTGTGTGTGTGTTCCTGCCTGGATAGCTTGTGGACATCACAACGGTGATGGTGAGTTTAAGTATTTAATAACAACATACTTTTTATTAAAACAAACAAACAAAGCATTCTTTACTCATCCAGCCGCTCTAAACGTAACCTGAGTTTCTTTTGACTCCGTAATAGATGACGTTGGGCCAGAAGCGGGACGCTAAAGTGTGCAGACGGGTGGAATAAGCAATGACTAAATCAAGAGCGTGGCCCTAGTGTGTGTGGACACATCAAGTTTCCTGAGATTAAAACAGTCCAGTGCAAAAGTCCAACTGCTGAGAGGCAGGAGGGGTGTCGACATGAATGTTAAAATCCCCCAGTAATATCACACTAGCCGAGAAATTACAGGGTGTTGAGAGAAGGCTGTACACCTCAGAGGTGAAAACTCTTCTCTACTGTTTGAGTAGTCTGTAGATGAGCAGTACTGTCACAGGAGAAGGGCTTTTACTTGTAAATGCAAAGTTCACTACGATAAATCACAGCGAGACCTCCACCCCGGGCCAGTACTGCAGGCTTTCTGAAAATAACAATAGGAGGACAGGTTTCATTAAGGACAGAGAAAACCTCCGGTAGTTGGCAGGTTTCTGTCAGACACATTAACTCCAGAGACTTGTAAAAGGTGAGATTCATTTGTTAATGATTGTGTGTTAAACAGCTCAATTTTGTTGTCATGGGAAGCTGTGGATCTCTGTATCGGACGAAGTACAATGACATCCACTCCATGTTTTCTGCTCTGGTGGGGGAGGGGAGCTTTCAAATTTGTCACCAGAGCGCTGCTCAGTTTCTACTCAGACTGTGGTCCCCGTTCTCATTTAACATTTAAAAAAAACAAAGCTGGCCTGTCGCAGCATGTGCCGTGACGTCTCCACCACTGACTGCTTCTACACCGTGGTCCCTGACTAAACGAAGCGTTTCACATAAGGGAACTACGCATGCGTGCGCTGAAGAGCACATCAGACGCTGGAGAGCGCAGGCAGCGAGGTGGACGAGGAACAGGACACACACTTAGATGAGGACGTGAGTAATATTGATGTGACACTCAGTTCTGACGCCATGAGTGACACTGAACCAGGGACTGGGGGCTGCACTGACAATGAGGGCTCTTTAATAAAACACAGAGAGAGAGAAAACATTTATTTATTTAATGTCTCATTCTCTTTATTTACCTTTCTGTTGTCCATCAGACTTCACCTTAACCTCCCACGCCATCCCTACCTTTAAAGAAGGGAACAATATTTAATCTTTAATCATAGAGAACTTACACTGAAAATATAAACTAAGCCCGGAAAAGAGTTCATATAAAGTCACATTATCTCCGCCTAGTGCACGGTTAAGGGAAAGGCGCTTCAGCGTGGGACAGCAAGGCTCCAGTGGTGCACAGGGCACTGTGTTCAGGAGCTGTGTGTGTTCTGGGAGCTTTGGGACGTAGTTTTCATTACTGGGAGAGGAGGGAGTGGCTAAAGGAACTTAAAGGTCCCTGAACCCCAGTGACCTCGGACAGGAAAGACAGAGAAATCTCATCTACTGTTATAACTGTACACAGTAGTCTACAGTGCTGACAGTGATGATTACTGCAGATTTAGTAATATTCTCTAAATACTGAGTCCTTATATTGTAATGTATGGCAGGAGGGTGTACTCTGATACTTCATGTGTATTAAATATGACAGTATACTATACTGGCTCATTATATTTGACTTAAAGGATGTCAGACATATTTTCACACGCTCCAGATATGATCAGGGTAACTGCAGAAAAACTGAAAAATAAAATATCCCTGGATTCTTGGACATTTGGGGCAGCAGAAATGCTACAGATTTGATCATATTCTGAGTTAAACTGAGTCCTTATATTTCAGTATATGGTGTGAGGGCATATATTATTTGTTTTAAATATCAGTAAAAATCCCCCTAGTGTTAAATCTGTACACAGAATGTTTCAATGACAAAAGGAGATGATACATCACTGAGTTCAGTATTAAGTCCTTATATTTCAGTATATGGCATGGGGGCATATTCAGACACTTTATATCAAGTGTAGACAACATGAGATGTACCTGGAGACAGTGTACTACATGATGCAGATACAGGCTCAGTGTGTGACCCGGTTTAAATCACATCAAACAGTCTTCAGATTTGCTCCAGATATGATCAAGAATTAAAAAGGTATCTCAGGATTCTTGGGCTTTTGGTGCAGTGCACTGTTGTTGACCATAAGACATTTCTTTAGGGTACGAATCTGTTGTTGTTGCAGTGTTTTGGTTTTTATTATAAACTTCATCAGACACAGACTTGTTCAAAGAAACTAATACATTTTTGGTTTGAGGTTCTTTTCTAAATAAAAATAATATAAAATGACTGTAAATGTAAAATTCATAAACTGTGTGAGTACTGTACACTGTAAAGAAAATGAATTGATGAAAAGATGATGAGTTTGAAAGAGAATTAAAAAAATAGGAAGTTAAAATCTTAATTGATAAGAAAATCAAAATAATTGAAGTTGTGTAATAATTTTGGGAGTAGGTCCACGCCCAAACTCCTCTCAGCCCTGTATATTAACCCGCAAGTTCACGTCATTTCCACGTCAGACAAACACGCTTCATTAATTCAGGAGACGGATCTCGATTCGACTGCTTCACGACGTCAGCTCTCTCCTCCGCGCTGGGTCATTCCTGTTGATCCCCACATTCAGAGCCGTGTTCGGCCTTTATCAAACCCACCGAGCCTCCTGTTTTAAACTCGCTCCCGCCTCCACCCTTTTCTCATATTCATTTATCCAACGGGGGCGTCCAGCTTCAAACGCATTCATAAGCCGCCCTTTACTCCTCTCCAAAGACTTCTGAGTTCACCTCCTCTAGAGTTTCAGCCTCTACGGGCGTGGTCCGTACCAGCGCCAAATGTAAATAAATTCCTCTTTCCCTGACAGGAAATTTAAATAATGCCTCTTCCACAACAGGAAGTGTTTAACTTTCCCCAAATATGGAGGGAAACTAAATAAAACTCAGTAAGAGCAGTGTTTTCTTGTGAAGTAATAGTAAAGTAGTAAAATAAAGCGGTTAAAAGAGCTGCAGTAGTTTTGAAAAAGGAGAGAGAAAGAGAAGTGAGTGACTGTCTGTGTTTCTGAGCCTCTCTCTCTGAGCAGATCTGACTGTAGAGTGAGGAGCTCCTCAGCTGCAGCTCTTCATCAACTCAGGAGAAGCCCCGCCCCCTTGTGTCCGTTTGAAAATTCAAATAATGCTCCTCTCCACACAAAAGGAAAAGGCACTTTTCACCTATTATTTAATTAAACAAAGGAAAAAGAGGAAAACATGTAAATGTGAAATTTAAAACAGAAAATTAAGTATTAAATCAATTTAAAATGTTTGATCCAATTAATTAATGTGTTATTAATGTGTAATTAATGTGTAATGTGTAATTAATGTGTTTTCAGGTAATTGTTCATGTTGTTTTCAGGTGTTTTGTCAATTTTCAAGCCAACTGTGATTTAACCCTTTAGGTTCCTGTTGTTTTAGGAGAAAACGCTTATCGTGACTGAATGATAATTGGTGGCACTGGGTGGATTAAGGTTTTAGGATTTGGGGTTATGGTATAGGGATTAAGTTTAGGTTTTTAGGTTAGGGTTATGGTGGGGTTTAGGGTTTTAAGGTCAGGTTTTAGGTGTTTCACTCTCAGAGCTCAGTGACAGCAGGATCAGATTCACCCTGTAAAGTGTGGGTGGGGGCTGAGGAACACGTGGCGTCTGTTTTGAAGTCTCTTAAACACGAGGGAAATAAGACGATGAAAATGCTGTGTCTAAACGATTTTAAGCGCATGAGAACCTGACAGCCCATCATTTTAAAGGAACCAGCTTGTTCTTACGATATCAGTTCAGTGTTCACCATAAATGTACCTATGAAGTATGAAGTTATATTACTGTTGTTTTTTAAATAAATGGCATCCAAACCCCCACAATTGTCCATTATTTTTTATGAATTGACAGATGACATGCTGCATAAAATGGTAAGTAGTCCATACAACCAACAGATAACAGTTAAGTGTTTACTATACTATGAACCTATGAAATATTAAGTGATTTTACTGTATAACTGTTGAGTAAATGGCATCCAGATTCTCCATAATTGTCCATTGCTTTTAATTATGACTCGTTTATGGTCGTATCTAATAAGTACTCCATACAACCATCAGATCTCAGTTCAGTGTTTTCCATACTATGTACCTGTGAAATATGAACTGATGTTACTCTAAAGTTCTTGAGTAAATGGCATCAAAAATCCCAAAATTTTAAAAGGTTTTTAATGGTTGGTCAAGTTCCATGCTCCAAAAAATCTGTGTGGGTTTCCTCCGGGTGACTGTCTATGAGGAGTGTGGTGTGTTCTCTCTGTGTCTGTCTCGTCAGTTATCCCACTACTTACAGTGGGATAACTGCTAGAATATATCTGTTAGACCAGCGTGCTCTTCTCTCTCCCAAACTGACTGCCTGGTTCTTCTGTCTTACACATTTGGTAGTTCTTCCTGTTCCTACACCCTCTTCACCCTCTGCTCATATGTTATATTTTGATAGTTCAACATACTGCACGATTCATGTGGTCATCACGTGCTGATCCTGTGTTTGAGCAGATACTGTATAATCAGTAACACTTCTCTGAGAACTCAGCCTGGAGAAGACATGTTTATGTCACCTGCCTTTCTCTGTGCATTCTTTTCTTTGTTTATTGCTCAGTCAGACTCTTAACGTTAACATATAGGTTCACCTTTCACAGCAGGTCTGTCTGAGATCAGTAATGCTGCTTGAATTCTAGTAGCACCAGCCACACACAGCTCATTCTGCAGAGTAAGAAATGGTCTCACCACATCGATCACCCCTGTCCTGTGGCTGTAAAACTCAAAAAGCCTTCAGAGAAAATGAGATTTAAGAAGCTATTTAATTGGAAATAAACCCAACCCTGCTATTCCAGTGTGTGAGAATGTGCTGTAGATTTAACAAATCCATACGATCAGGAGAAACATCTGGAAACTGTCATGCTTGGGAACGTGAGGAGAAGATTTACGGAAGACGGACACACTCGCTACAACACAGAGATTTATTATAGCAAATAGACAAACGAACTTTGACGAGAAACACGAATTAGAAACATAGGCAAAGAACACGAACGAGAACGAGAAACGAACGCTAATAACAATAACAATAAATGAACTAGAGGTTAAACACGAATTTAACATGACAGGAAACAGGGCAAGCTAAACAATCCTACACGACAAACACAATACAATGAAACAAAATGACCGATACCAGGAAGTGAGGGAAGAGGGCTTAAATAAACGAACTTAACAAGAGACACCTGACACAGATAACGAAGGACAATTACAGAGAGGCGGAACAAGAGGTGGAGCTAGAGTGAACATAAACAAAGCCATGTGCGGAGATAGAAAAACAACAAACAGAGCCACATGGAAGGAGGAAAACAACCAGAAAGTGTCAAGGTGTGACAGAAACACGTGCTTCACTCACTCACAACACAGCTACTACTTTTTGGAAAGGAAAATCCTTTTTCTCTATTTATTCTTTTGTATTTATAAATATATATAAATATATACAAGCACTACGCTTATTTAGAAGATAAATAATTTCAAATAATAATCATTTTAAGTGTCTAAGACATTTACACAGTGCTGCACGTTCACTGCAGTTTCTCCTGCAGGGTTCTGTTAAAGATGGGGGAGACAGCACAGCAGCTAAATGTATTTATTCTTTACTCAACCTCCAATGAGTCTGGACCATTGTACTCTCTCTGTAGTCTCTCACAGAGGGATAAACACCTGTGGCTTTGTTCCTGTTTTGCAAGAGCTCCTGCAAATATGTTCGTCTTATATGAAGAAAGTTGTCAAAGATGCACAACCACACACAGAGACCGGACACAGGAAACACACTGAGGCGAGTGAGGCCTGCAGTTCTTTGGATTTTGTTGTGGGGTCTGTTGTGACTCTTGGACGAGTCGTCGCTGCGCTCTTGGGGTAAATGTGGTCAGCGTAATGACTCTCACTGTGGTTCACTGGAGTCCCAAAACTTTCTCATTTGTTCCTGGATCTCTTTAGATCTTGGCATGAAGTCTAGTTTTGAGGATCTTTTGGTGTACTTGGCTTTGTCAGGCAGGTCCTATTTAAGTGATTTCTTTGTTGAGAACAGGTGTGGCAATAATCCGACCTGGGTGTGGCTAGAGAAATTGAACTCAGGTGATAAACCAGTTATTTTAACTGAGGGGGGCACACACTCACACAGGGCCATGTAGGTTTGGATTTCTCCCTTAATAATAAAAACCTACATTTAAAAACTGCATTTAGTGTTTACTTGTGGTGTCTTTGACTATTTAAATTTGTTTGATCTGAAACGTTTAAAAGTGACAGACATGCAAAAAGAACTGACTCCATTTTAAGTGTAGAACCTTCTGCAGGAATAGTACTTTTCAGTTAATTGTCATTTATTTTATTTTATTTCATTCATCTGTTTCTTTGTTGCTCAACAAAAGATTCCACATCAAGAAAGTAGACACTTCTCAGACTAGTTTATATTTCAGAAGTTATAGTACCACGGACGTTGGCATTCACACAGGAATGAGATATTCGCCAAACCACAGACTCTGCCGTACAGAGCACAGAAGAACCAGACAGTCCAGACTGGGAACTGTCGGCATCCTCAAAGGCTTGAGTGACTCATCCTTCATCAACCAAGAGTCGCCGCTCTCCAGACCCCAGCCAATACGTCCAGAGAGACAGTCCCTCAGGTTCCCTGACTACAGAGATGACTGATGTCCCAGGAGCTTTACCTCAGATCCGGAACTTCACCTTGAGTGAACTGCTGTGAAAAAGCTCATTCTTTGGTGATCCGGTAGCCTCTCAAGGGTGCTTTCCAGGGATGAATGCCAAGTCCAATCCTTTAATCTCAGTCAACACACTCCACACACATTAATTCCCTTTCATCACACATTATTGAAGGTCATACAATGGTTTTGGTTTGCCAATTAGCCCAGCCTATGAAACTTAATGAATCCCTCCATTTGTGCCATTTGACTCTCTCTATTGTCTCTCACAGAGGGATAAATACCTGTGGATTTGTTCCTGCTTTGCAAGAGCTCCTTCGTCTCGTATGAAGAAAGTTATCAGAGGTACACAACCACACACAGCGTCCAGACACAGGAAATGCGAGAGGCTCCGGCACTGCAATGTGTTAAATGCTCCAGTGTCCAAGGAGCCAAGCACAGACAGAACCGGAACAGAGACAGCACCGGGTCTGCTGGACTCCCTTCTTAAAGCTGGGCCTATGATGTTGCACAAATAGGAAAGGATGGATTTCAACAGTTAACAGCAGAAAAAGTGATGAATGAATATTTTCATATAAAATTAAACCAGTTGTGCTGAACCATTTTAAATAAACTGTTCTGGACTCCGACTCTCATTACTTTGTTACATTGTGAGGTGGATCAGATTTGGCAATTATCAGACATGTGCAAATATTAATCAGATAATCAGTGCCTTTACCACACCTGTGAGTGGTTTTAATGTTATAGCTGATCAGTTTATAACGTACTAATAATAAATTAACCCTCTCTTACACACACACACACACACACACACAAACACTGGTATACAAAATATTCATCATCAGTGCCTTCTCCACCACGTCTCTCCGGGGCAAACCATGTTTCCTTGACAACATAACGGTATTTTTAATCACCAGGCGTTATATAATATTGTACGTTTATTATATTTTATATATACATTTAGTTCGTACCAGAAGAGAGTAAATGGAGAGTCCGAGCGCTAGTGCTACTCTTTAAACAGCGTCTGGAGTCAAATGACGGTTTAGAACTCTCCAGTGTTTTGATTTGAACCGCTCCAAATGATTTTCCCCGATTCTGGATTCTGAGCGTGACGTCACATTTAACCACAACCAATTTTCAGCAGTAAACACTGAGGGACTTTGTTTTGAATGTGAATGCTGACATAATGCTGAAATGAGGCTTGAGTTTGTAGACATTTTAAGCAGTATGCTGAATTTCGGTTGGGGTTGAAACTAAAATTTTACTAAACGTTTGGATCCAGTTCTTATTTACAGTATTTCCATTAACGTATTCCTAAACATCTCATGGCTTTCCTATCGCTATTTTATTTATTGGTTGCCGTCCGTATTAAACTTCTGAAACGTCTCATTTAAAACCAAGGCGGCAGAGCTCCTGAGTTTTGCCATCTAGCCAATCAGTCTGACAGGTTCTGAGTTAGCCCCGCCCACTGACGGATGATGATTTAATTATTTCATAGTACAGGCGCAAGAGATAAATATTTAAATAGTTAAATAATGAAATAAATTATTGAAATGATACAATTAGTCAAATATTTAATATTTTAAATAAATAACGTAAGCTTTAAGTTCAAATTAAATTAAATTAAAGATAAACATATGTAATCCTGTAAGTTAAAGTTCCTCATTTACTTTGTTTTACTGTTTATCTTCACACACACACACACACTTCACACAGTCTCTCTCTCTCTCTCTCTCACGCACACACACACACGCAGTCTCTCTCTCACACACACACACACACATGCAGTCTCTCTCTCTCTCTCACGCACACACACACACGCAGTCTCTCTCTCACACACACACACACGCAGTCTCTCTCTCTCACACACACACACACGCAGTCTCTCTCTCACACTCACACGCAATCTCTCTCTCACACTCACACACACACACGCAGTCTCTCTCACACTCACACACACACGCAGTCTCTCTCTCTCACACACACACACACACACGCAGTCTCTCTCTCTCACACACACACACACACACACACATGCAGTCTCTCTCTCACGCACACACACATGCAGTCTCTCTCTCACACTCACACGCAGTCTCTCTCTCACACTCACACACACACGCAGTCTCTCTCACACTCACACACACACGCAGTCTCTCTCACACTCACACACACACGCAGTCTCTCTCTCACACTCACACACACACGCAGTCTCTCTCTCACACACACACACACACGCAGTCTCTCTCTCACACACACACACACACACACACATGCAGTCTCTCTCTCTCTCTCACGCACACACACACACGCAGTCTCTCTCTCACACACACACACACACATGCAGTCTCTCTCTCTCTCTCACGCACACACACACACGCAGTCTCTCTCTCACACACACACACACGCAGTCTCTCTCTCTCACACACACACACACGCAGTCTCTCTCTCACACTCACACGCAATCTCTCTCTCACACTCACACACACACACGCAGTCTCTCTCACACTCACACACACACGCAGTCTCTCTCTCTCACACACACACACACACACACGCAGTCTCTCTCACACTCACACACACATGCAGTCTCTCTCTCACACTCACACGCAGTCTCTCTCTCACACTCACACACACACGCAGTCTCTCTCACACTCACACACACACGCAGTCTCTCTCACACTCACACTCACACGCAGTCTCTCTCTCACACTCACACACACACGCAGTCTCTCTCACACTCACACACACACGCAGTCTCTCTCTCTCACACACACACACGCAGTCTCTCTCTCACACTCAAATCAAATCAAATCAAATCAAATTTATTTATATAGCGCTTTTCACAACTGATGTTGTCACAAAGCAGCTTCACAGAATTCCAGTAAGACAAGATTTGACATGAAATGTAAAAACAAATGTAAAACCCTCAAGTGAGCAAGCCAGGGGCGACAGTGGCAAGGAAAAACTCCCCCAGCTGAGGAAGAAACCTTGGGAGGAACCAAGGCTCACAAGGGGTGACCCATCCTCCTCTGGTCAATCTACTGGTGATGATAGTTAGTAGTCCATGAGAACTTCAGTGTAGGGACAGCTTCAAGGCACTTGGTGGTTGCTGGAGCGTGGGCAGCTGGTGTGAAGCGTGGAGGAGGATCTCGACAGTCATCCATCAGTGTCCAGACAGACAGGTGGGCAGTCGTTTACTCGGAAAGATGTAAAGGGATGGAATTAGTTTTGAACTGTTTTGTGTTTGTAAAGTAGAAAATATGAAAATTTCCAGAGTGTGGCTAATGACTCCGGCAGATCTGACTATGACAGCATTAACTAAAAGGAGAGAACCAGAAGGACACACAGACACGGGAGCATCCTGAAACACTGGCATCCCTCCGCTCCACCGTCAACAAACCTGAGTGATCGCGAGAAGCGGCGGGACGACAGCACCAGCGTCTCAGTTTACTATAATTCCCTGTGTCCATGGACCCCCCGGATCTGCCGCCTTTATCTATGGGGGAGCATTAGCTACCAAATGATAAACTAAACAAATGAGTTTTTAGCCTACATTTGAAGATTGCGACTGTGTCTGAGTCCCGAACATTTTTTGGAAGATCATTCCAGAGTTGGGGGGCTTTATAAGAAAAGGCTCTTCCCCCAGCTGAGGCCTTCTAAATTCTGGGAACATTTAAAAATCCAGTATTCTGTGATCTGAGTGAACGTGGAGGCTCATAATAGGAAATTGTATCTTGAAGATATTCAGGAGCAAGCCCATGTAGAGCTTTATATGTTAGTAACAAAATTTTGTAGTCAATGCGGAATTTAACAGGCAGCCAATGAAGTGATGATAAAACTGGGCTGATATGTTCAAATTTTCTAGTTTTAGTGAGGACCCTAGCTGCAGCATTTTGAACTAGTTGAAGTTTTCTTAAATTGCTGCTGGTGCATCCTGACAGTAGTGCGTTACAGTAGTCAAGCCTTGAAGTAATAAAGGCATGTACTAATGTTTCTGCGTCCTGGAGGGATAAGGCATTTCGAATCTTAGCAATATTGCGAAGATGTAAAAAAGCTGTCCTAGTGATACTACCTATGTGTTGATCAAATGATAAATCCGGGTCAATTATGACACCAAGATTTTTTGCTGCTGAACCAGGTTTAACTGGAAAGTTAGCTAGATCTAAAATTAAATCTGATAATTTATTTCTTGTCACTTTTGGACCCAAAAGCAGGACCTCTGTTTTGTTGCTGTTTAGAAGGAGGAAGTTACGCAACATCCAGCCTTTCACGTCTTTTACACAGTCCTCTATTTTCTTTAATCTGTGTTTGTCATCGGGCTTGGCTGAAATATACAATAGTGTGTCGTCTGCGTAACAGTGAAAGTTAATGTCATGGTTTCTTATAACTGTGCCTAGCGGTAACATGTATAATGTAAATAATAATGGTCCTAAAATAGAGCCTTGTGGAATTCCAAATCTTACTTTAGAATAATTTGAATTTAGATTGTTTACTTTTACGAATTGATAACGTTCCGTTAAGTAAGATTTGAACCATAATAGGGCTGTCCCTGTGATTCCAACCATGTTTTCTAACCTTTCTATGAGAATATTGTGGTCTATTGTATCGAAGGCTGCGCTTAGGTCAAGAAGCACCAACAGGGATACGTGGCCTTGATCAGAGGCAAGAAGAAGATCATTTGTTATCTTGACTAGCGCTGTCTCTGTACTATGATGTTGCCTGAATCCAGATTGGAATTTTTCATATATATGATTCTTATGTAGATATGAACTAAGTTGTTGGGCCACAGCTCTTTCTAAGATCTTAGACAGAAATGGCAAATTAGAAATAGGCCTGTAATTAGACAGTGTACTAGCATCAAGATTTGGTTTCTTGATCATAGGTTTAATAACTGCTAGTTTAAAAGCTTTGGGTACATGGCCCAGACTAAGCGATGAGTTTACTATAGTTAAAAGAGGATCAATAATAGCTGGTAGTACTTCTTTGAGCAACTTTGTGGAAATTGCGTCAAGTGTGCAAGTTGTACAGTTTGCGGAGGTGATAATCTTCTCTAGTTCTAATTGTGGGAGTGGGTAAAAGGTTTCAAGTCTTTCTTTTACAGTTATATTATGTTTTATTTCATTCACATCAGGTGGCAGCCACACTCACACACACACACACGCAGTCTCTCTCTCACACTCACACACACACACGCAGTCTCTCTCTCACACTCTCACACACACACGCAGTCTCTCTCTCACACTCACACACACACGCAGTCTCTCTCTCACACTCACACACACACGCAGTCTCTCTCTCACACTCACACACACACGCAGTCTCTCTCTCACACTCACACACACACACACACGCAGTCTCTCTCTCACACTCTCACACACACGCAGTCTCTCTCTCACTCTCACACACAGAATTATCTATAATCTTCAGGTAGGTTAAAAGTTCTTCTCTGCTCCTGATCTTCACAAACCTCACTCTCTTCACTTTCAGACACAGGAAGGAAGGGTTGGTGCAGAGAGAAGCACCACTCTATACTGTCTTCTGGGTTTGTCAGACACCAGAGGGCGCTCTAAACATGAATGTGTTTCTATGGGGAATTCAACCAAAACATAGTTTATAAAATCTGATCATTTTTATACAAAAGAAATGCATTAATTTCCGACTTTGTTTCAGACATATTTTTAAACTGTTGAAGTCCAGTTTAAAGACTTTGTAAAAGTGTCTCAGTTGTGAGGATGAAGTCAGTGAGTGTGAACTTTACAGCAGTCGCCCAGAGCAGACGGGGGAGGGACGTCAGAGCAGCAGATACACAGAGGATTCACATTTTACATGTGGCATTAAGCTCAAATGAAATTAAAATAGGAGCAGACTACAGTGGTTGTTTCTTAATGTTCTGGGGTATATTTCAGTAACTATTTTACATGGCTATATATCCTTCCCTATGGAGGATACTTAGGCACATCTTCAAAGTATGGTACTAAACTACACCCCAGGTTGTTCTTCTGCTGTTGTAGTACCTTCTGTTTTTCCACACCTTTTGTTCAGTTCACGAGTAACATACTCCTTCACCTTATTCTACTCTAACACTGAGATACGTTTAGGTAAGGTGAAGGAGAAGGTTTCTCAAGTTCACGAAGAACTAAAACTGACATTAAACCTCTACAGAGTCCCACTGCTGGTGGGATACAGTCATTGTCACTGTCCAAAGGAAAAAGAAAAGTATCTCTATATTGGTCCACTCTTCCTGAATTATCTACACAGGGTGAGGAGCAGCTGAAGGGTTAAAACAATATAGAAAACCAAAAATAAGACAAGATAGGGATACACGTTTTTCACTGTACAGCAGTGATATAATTATTTTAAAATCATTACACTCCTGGCTGTGCACCACTACAGATATTCCTGGTTACTGAAAACTGGACACAGCTTACATGAGCAGCTGATGAAGGACTGTGTAACCACATAGAAGCACTGCTATACTTTCTCCTTTAAACCAGCAGCAGTGCACTAGGAATACGTGAAGTATCATCAATGAACTGCAGCTTTCAAGATGGACTTGGTTTTGCATTAATCACGGCTTCTGTTCCCACTTTCTGTGCTTTGCTCCAGTGGAGTAGTCTGCTTTCAGATGGCTCAGTAGATCAATTGTATAATATAGAAGTATTACACAAACAGAATACATATTTTTCTTCAGTAAAGGATTGTTTGCCGCGTCAAACTGATAGTAATGCTCTTCACAAAAAGGGTTTTATTTCTGCTGAACTGAACCTGTATGCAGCTGCACTGCCAAATATCTGTTTTGACTTTGGGGCAGAATGTAATTTGTATTAGTACATCACATAATGAATTTTGTCTTTCTGCTCGTAGCTTCACTAACAAAGGCTTTTATTCACTCTCACAAAACATACTCAACACAGTATGAAATTATAAACCATGTTCTGGTGGGTGTAATCTCTAACAGCCAGCAACAAAACATCTGCTCATATTTAGGCCAAAGTTGACGTTGTCTTGTTCCACCTTAAACCCTGCAGCGGTTCCAAACTGCATGTAATCTGCATAGCACCAGTACGGCTGAATCTCATCAGGCTCCCTATTCCCTAGATTGGACACTAGATACATTATGGGAATATTTCTTTTACAGTCAGTTACTTGGTTATATAGTCTTTAGCATGATTATACAAAACATTACATTAAACACAAAGGCACTATTTAAGTGTAGAAAACTCCATGACCTAGATAACACAGGTGGCAGCTGCACTTACCCAGCCCTGTTACTTATGCACTACTGAAGATGCTAGCCTATGGACACTTTTCTAAAAGCAGATTCCCTCAAATCGAGCCTTGTACATAATGCACAATATCTCGATACACTGGTCTGTACAATCTCTATCAGTTTACACTGTAAGAGTTGTTTTGTCTTAAGTTAACAGTAGATACTCACCAGGAGTTGGTCGAATCACTTAGTCATGGTCCCGCAGAGCCGCACTCCCTTCTCCCTCTATCACAGAGCCGCCTTGTTCCACCGCCGCACCTTCCTTCTCCCCCTCCTCCAAATAAGCAGAGTCTCCAAGACAAGCCTTCACTCGACTGTACACAGACTCCCTATCTGGCCGAGTTCAACTACAACGGCTTGGTGTTGCCCCTTTCTTCAGCCATGTGTTGCTTTTGTGGTGTAATACAGGTAGATATCCTGTGGGTAAAAACTGGGTGCTACTCACGTGCTGTTGGGAATTACTCTGAGAGTCGGCCCCTCGCTCCTCATAATTGCAATTAGCCGTTTCTCTCTGAGATCCACATGAGTGGAGACTCAAAAATGGCTGTTTTTGTTTAGAATTTGTGAAAAGCGGCACGCTACAAAAAGACTTGTTACGCACGTGCGCCGTTGCAAATAAATGGAACACTCCAAATGGAAATGACTTTACACAGCACCATCCTGACCAGAAGTGTAGACCACAGAATCGAGAGAAAGGCCCATAAAGGTAGTCTCATTAGCGTTAGTCCAGGACCAGAGGACGTTAACTCTCTGCCGTAGTTACCACCAAACAAAGCTGTGGTGTCATAACCAGCTGTAACTCCAGAGTCAGTCAGTTAATGCTCAGTAGCATTAACGCTAGTGTCTCTGTTTCCCCAAAAATGCAGTCGGAAAATGGAGATAAGTTTTCTATTTCATTTTTCTGTGAAATACATTAAAAGTAAAAAAACACATCCATCATGTTCAGAAACGCTGTGAGTCCAGTCACAACACAAGGAAGATTTTTTTGGAGGGCCCTGAAAGCTGCTGCACCAGAATAATTCCAGCATAAAACATGCGTTGTTAGAGACAGTAGAACCTGACTTAAGTAGTGTGAGAGCTAAAGGATACTCAAGGAATCGTTTGCCGTTCCTCAGCTTGCCACACCAGCAGAACCCCTTAAGGAGCTTTGAGGAACTTAAGATCATTTACAAGGTTCTTTGAGGAACTGTTTTATTTAAAATGATCTGAAATCTTTTCATGTTCTTCAGGGAGCAATTTTTAAGCTCTTAGGTTCTTCAAAGAACTTTAGCTTATTTTGGGTTATTTCAAGGCTACTACTATTATTTCTGCTAAAAATACTAAATAAATGAAAAATAAATAAGATAAAATTTATTAGATTAAGATAAAAAGAGGAGAAGAGAACTGTCTGAGGATCCTCTGGGAAAACATCTTGTGGACAGATGAGACCTTTTTGGTAAAGACAAGGCATCATGAAATCTGAAGATTACCAAAGGATTTTGGGTGGCAATGTAGGGCCCTGTGTCAGAAACCTAGGTTTGTTTCCTGGTCATGGGTCTTCCATCAGGACAATGACCCAAAACATACTTCAAAAAGTACCCAGAAATAGATGGAAACATCATGCTGGAGAGGTCTTAAGTGACCAGTAATGAGTCCGGATAATACATACTGTCGGGAGGCACCCTTCAAATAAAAGAGACCTGGAATGGTTTGTAAAAGAAGTGTGGTCCAAACTTCCAGTCGAGAAGTGTAAGGAACTTGTTGAGGGTTATAGGAAGTGATTGATTTCAGTTATTTATCCAAAGGGTGCACAACCAAATATTAAGTTGAGAGTAAAAATTATTTTGTCCAGCCCATTTTTGGAGTTTTGTGAGAAATTATATCAATTTTGGGTTTTTTCCACTCTGTGTTTTGTATTGTTCCAATGCACACAAAGGAAATAAATATGTCTATAATAAAATAATATTCTGAGAGAAATACTTCATTCATTTCATAAAGTATACTGTATATACTTTACACATTTAAAGAAAGTTGGGACACCTATTGTAATTGGTTAAATTGCTTTAATTTTTATTGATCAGATAACCATACAAAGAATTTTTCACTGACAAACCTGATGGTATTTTGGAAATATAAAAAACAGTGTATTTAATGCCAAACTCAAAAAAAGTTAATAACTAAAGATAAGACAGAAAAGTTAATACATTTAACACTACTCTGGGAGGTTCCACAGTTAGCAGCTTAACTGGTGACAAGTGATGTCATCAAGACTGAGAATAAAAAGAGCATCCACCAAAGACTTAGTCTTTGCAAGCAAAGTTGGGTCACGGTTCAAATCTTAGGGCCAAACTTTGTGAGAGAATTCTCACTCAATTCAAAGTGCCAAAATTCACCATCTAAGTTTTAAAATACCATGAAAAGTTTCAATGAGTCATGGGAAATCTCAGTGTGTAAAGATCAAAGGTGGATCCCACTGTAGAATGTGTGACCATCAAGCCCTCAGGTGGGACTGTTGGAGGAGCTGTCATGCTAACATGATGGATGTAGCCACATGGGCTCTGGAGTACAAATGATCGTCACTGAACACAGTCCACTGCCTCATCAAGAAGTCTGTTTTAGTCTGTTTCAGATGTAAATTTAAAAATATGTCACTTAAATAAAGCTTAATAATAGTATCTCCTCCTTGGATCACCACCTTAACGTAGTGGAGGGGTTTGCGTGCCTGCGTGAGCCTAGGAGCTATGTTGTCAGGGGCAATAGCCCCTGGTAGGGTCTCCCAAGGCAAATTGGTCCTAGGTGATGGGCCAGACAAAGAGTGATCCATAAAGACACGGATGAACAAGATACAAGCATGGACACAGCCTCCCTTGCCCGGAGCAGGGTTACCGGGGCCTCACCCTGGAGCCAGGCCTGGGGGAGGGGCTCCTTGGCGAGCGCCTGGTGGCCGGACTTTCACCTATGGGTTCCGGCCCGGCTTAGCTCGAAGGAGATACATGGGTCCACTCTCCCATGGGCCCACCACCTGTGGGAGAGGTAGTAATCCGGGTCTGGTGCATTGTGGATTGGGTGGCGGTCGGGGTCGGGGGCCCTGGCGTTCTGATCCTCGGTTACTGAAACTGGCTTTTGGAACATGGAACGTAACCTCTCTGGTGGGAAAAGAGCCTGAGCTGGTGCGCAAGGTTGAGAGGTACCGGCTAGATATAGTTGGGCTCACCTCGACACACAGTATTGGCTCTGGAACCAATCTCCTTGAGAGAGGCTGGATGCTCTTTCACTCTGGAGTTGCCCAGGGTGAGAGATGTAAGGCAGGAGTGGGCTTACTCATAGCCACCCGGCTTAGCGCCTGTACGTTGGGGTTTACCCCAGTGGACGAGAGGGTAATTTCCCTGCGCCTTCGGGTTGGGGAAAGGGCTCTGACTGTTGTTTGTGCTTATGCACCGAACAGCAGTTCAGAGTACCATGCCTTCTTGCTGGAGAACACTCATTCTGGGGACTCCATTGTTCTGCTGGGGGACTTCAACGCTCACGTGGGTAATGACAGTGAGACCTGGAGGGGCGTGATTGGGAGGAACGGTCCCGCTGATCTGAACCCGAGTGGTGTTCAGTTATTGGATTTCTGTGCCCATCACAGTTTGTCCATTACGGACACCATGTTCAAGGATAAGGGTGTCCAAAAGTACACCTGGCATCAAGATACCCTAGGCCGCATTTCGATGATCGACTTTAAAGTCGTATCATCGGACCTGCGGCCATATGTTCTGGACACTCGGGTGAAGAGAGGCGCTGAGCTGTCAACTGATCACCACCTTGTGGTGGTGGTGGCGGGGGAGGATGCCGGACAGACCTGGCAGGCCCAAATGTGTGCTGAGAGTTTGCTGGGAACGTTTGGCAGAGGAACCTGTCAGAAAGATCTTCAACTCCCACATCCAGCAGAGCTTTGACTGCATCCCGGGGGAGGCTGGTGACATTGAGTTCGAGTGGGCCATGTTCTGGACCTCCATTGTTGAGGCGGCTGAACGGAGCTGTGGCTGCAAGGTTGTTGGTGCCTGTCGGGGTGGCAATCCCCGCACTCGGTGGTGGACACCCTGGGTGAGGGGGGCTGTCAAGCTGAAGAAAGAGTCGTATCGAGCCTGGTTGGCTCAGGGGACTCCGGAGGCAGCCGACAGGTACCGAGGAGCCAAGCGTCTATCACTGGGGCTGAAGTGGCCAAGGTGGTAGGGAAACTCCTTGGCGGTAGGGCCCCGGGGGTGGATGAGGTTCACCCCAGGTTCCTCAAGGCTCTGGATGTTGTGGGGCTGTCCTGGTTGACACGTCTTTGCAACATTGCGTGGACATTGGGGGCAGTGCCTCTGGACTGGCAGATTGGGGTGGTGGTTCCCCTTTTTAAAAAGGGGGATCGGAGGGTGTGTTCCAACTATAGGGGGATCACACTCCTCAGCCTCCCCGGTAAGGTCTATGCGGGGGTACTGGAGAAGAGAGTCCGACTGATAGTTGAACCTCGGATCCAGGAGGAACAATGCGGATTCCGCCCCGGTCGTGGAACACAGGGCCAGCTCCTTACCCTCGCTAGGATCCTGGAGGGTGCATGGGAGTTTGCTCAACCAGTCTACATGTATTTTGTGGATCTGGAGAAGACATTTGACCGTGTCCCTCGGGGTATTCTGTGGGGGGTGCTCAGGGAGTATGGGGTACTGGGCTCTTTGTTATGAGCTATCCAGTCCCTGTACAAACAGAGCAGGAGTCTGGTTCGTATGGCTGGCAGTAAGTCCGACTGGTTTCCAGTCTGAGTTGGACTCCGTCAGGGCTGCTCGTTGTCATCGGTTCTGTTCACAATTTTTATGGACAGAATTTCTCGGCGTAGCCAAGTGGCAGAGGGTGTCCGGTTTGGGCTCTGAAACCGATCTCTAGGTGGTGATCAGCTCAGCACCTCTCTTCACCGGAAAGTCAGAGTGGTGGAAGGTGTCCAGATTGTAGGTCTCAGAATTCCATGTCTGCTTTTTGCAGATGATGTGGTCTTGTTGGCTTCATCGAGCCGGGACCTCCAGCTCTTGCTGGACCAGTCTGCAGCCGAGTGTGAAGCGGTAGGGATGAGGATCAGCACCTCCAAGTCCGAGTCCATGGTACTCAGTCGGAAAAGGGTGGAGTGCTCTCTCCAGGTTGGAAGTGAGATCCTGCCTCAAGTGGAGGAGTTTAAATACCTCGAGGTCTTGTTCACGAGTGAGGGAAAGATGGAGCGTGAGATTGACAGGTGGATCGGTGCAGCGTCAGCAGTAATGCGGGCTCTGTACCGGTCCGTTGTGGTGAAGAGAGAGCTGAGCAGAAAAGCAAAGCTCTCGATTTACCGTTCAATCTACGTCCCAACCCTCACCTATGGTCACGAGCTTTGGGTAGTGACCGAAAGAACGAGATCGCGGGTATGAGCGGCTGAAATGAGTTTTCTCTGCAGGATGTCTGGACTCTCCCTTAGAGACAGGGTTAGGAGCTCGGACATCCGGAAGAGACTCGGAGTGGAGCTGCTGCTCCTCCACATCGAGAGGAGCCAGTTGAGGTGGTTCGGGCATTTGGTTCGGATGCCTCCTGGACGCCTTCCTGGAGAGGTGTTCCGGGCATGTCCAACGGGGAGGAGGCCCCGGGGAAGACCAAGAACACGCTGGAGAGACTACATGTCTGGAAGTGGGTGGCTGGGGAGAGGGAGGTCTGGGTTTCTTTGCTCCGACCGCTTCCCCCACGACCCGGACCCGGATAAGCGGTGGATAATGGATGGATGGATGGATGGATGGATGGATGGAGTTACTGCTGCAACTTTGTAGATTGAGGGGACGTGGCTATTGAGCAATGACTGGTTAATAATGGCTGTGAGGTGGGGGACCAGAGTAGGTATACAGGCTTTGGTTAGAGGTGTAGGGAGGGGATCAAGACAGCAGGTTGTGGTTTTAGATTTAGAAATAATTTCAAGAATGAGTGAATCAGTAACCAGCTCAAAAGCAGAGAAGAAAAGAGGGGGTTCCAGAGGGAGAAGGGCTGACTACCAGGGAGAGAATGTATAGGTTGCAGGAGTGGTGTGTGAGTCAATAATTTGAGTTATTTTATGTTCAAAGAACTTACGAAAAGAGTCACAGAGTTCAAGAAGGGGCTACAATGCTGATAGGGTGTTTAAAGAGCTTTGAGACAGTTAAATCCAACTGATCACGTGTGGAGTGACATCAAAAATGCTGAAGGATTTCATTCATTTTCCTTCATTTAACCAGGAAAGAATCTCACTGAGATTAAAAATCTCTCTTACAGGAGAGTCCTGGCCAAGACAGGCAGCAGCACATACAATGTTTCCACCAACACCACAGACCACAGAATCTCTAATAAGCTATTTAAGACATTTACAATCCATTTTGCTCAATTCCAATGTCTGAAGAATGCTTTTTAAAACATTAGTGGCACTAAGTCATGTACTTTAAATACTTTCTTTACCAAATATAAGTCTGATGGTGCAGCCTGACCAAAAGCTTGTTTTTCTATTTCAGTACATACTGTGGAAACCTTAAGAAGATACAATGATTGAGAGTGTAATATCCATTACTTTTTTGATGTGAAGAATGCAGAACTGTGTAATGTACTCCAATCAGGTTGGGCTGGAATATCTGTTTGAAGGTGTCAGATGTTAATTGACTACCAACAGCTAAACGTAAAGCATCTGATTCATTCATTCATTATCTGTAACCCTTATCCAATTCAGGGTCGCGGTGGGTCCAGAGCCTGCCTGGAATCATTGGGTGCAAGGCAGGGAATACACCCTGGAGGGGGCGCCAGTGCTTCACAGGTCAACACAGACACACACACACACACCTACGGACACTTTGGAGTCAGACATAAAGCAGTTATCAGGAATAAAGGTAAAACAATCAAATGCTAGTTCAGTGATTAACAAAACAGCTACATCTTTTTAAACATCTCTGTAGCTGTTCAGAATTGATGTCAATGTGCAGCATTACAGCAGAGTGCACTTTCCTGAATCACACACCTGTTCTCTCTACGAAACATTTGAACGACTGAAGACACAGTTGTTCTTCCAATACAGCTTCAGCCATCGTAAGACCATGACTTAAAACATGGCCCACAATTGTTGCCCTAATTTCATCTGGGACAAACCTATGGGCATGGTCTCTCCTTCCTCTTCCTCTGTCTTGTCCCCTCAGTCTTCCACCACCCAGCCTTACCCCTCTTCTCCACTGTTCACCCTGTTCACGGCCTTGTCTTTCCACTGTGAGTCTGTGTGACACTGCAGTGTTCGGTGTCTATATGTATTTGTCAATTGAAGGTTCCTGAGATGCACCTCTGAGCTATAGTTGAGAGCTGTTTGATCATTGTTTGATCTAAACCTTCACAAATTCCCCTTCTTCACTGAAAGCCAAGATTCACCTGAGAACAATTTAATCAGTTTAGGAAAAATTACCAAAATTTACCAAAAAGGTTTCATAGAAATGTACAAATGAGGCCTGAGAGATTATGACATGTTCAGCACTTTTGCAGGTAATGACCCAGGCAATGACCTAAAGCCTAAATGTACTGGAGGGTAAGACAATTCAACAGACAATCAGTAGAACACATTTTGATGAACATGACATAAGCAACTGATGAAAACAGCCGACAATTGAACACGACCATTTGCATGAATGTACAAAAGCATTTCCAAAATGAGAAACACAATGAGAAATGCTATTATGATGTGCACAAGTGACAAGGAGATGTGAAGATTGAATGAACAATTTTGAGAATTTCAATTCTGATCTGAGAAATGAGCCAAATTCACTGAGAAAAACTGTAATCATTTGTGCTACACAACCCTGACCTGGAAAAGTGGTTACAGACAATGAATGAATGAATTAGTGCTAAACGGTCTCGTCTTTCTCCTCTGTATCATAACGACACGCTCTGTCATTGACCAACAGTAAAGAGCATGAATGTGAATTTGGTCCAGTGTCTTTCAGTAAATCTCCCACACACAGTAATGAAAGTGTGTATTGTTAATATGAACCTCACAGTAAAAATGCAGCCTGTGCATTTTCACTGCCATCAAAAACATTCAGAAATGACTTACAGAGTTACTGATGTACTGACAATGTGGCTAAACGTGTTGACCGTCCTGTTCATAATCAACCACACAAGGTCTTGTTCTGATGACACTGACATGTTCATTGAGATAGAAACTTCACTCTGGGACGTGATCTAAGGATTCTGAGCATGTTACAGGCATTTGACAGTGATCCAGGGCGTGGTGCTGTTTGTACGAAATGTTGTGAGAAATGCTCCAAAGCGACTGAGAACAAACTGTAACTGTGATGTGTTTAACTTCTTATCTTCATTAAACACAAGCACCTTTACATTGTATTAATCAGAATTACTATATTCTCAATAAGGGAACAGGGTGTTTGTGTAGAAAGGTAGTGTAGTAGGCCTCTGAATCTAAAACTATTAATAAATGTCTGTTTCAACGTCTGAAATCTGTACTACTTTATATTAGAGGATTAATAATTAACACCACTGTGTTCTGTATTAATCTACATTTTGCAGAGCACCCCAACTTTTCTGGAAATGGGGTTTATCCATCACTTTGTAAAGAGAAGTCCTGGAGCTTACTGCAAATACATTATTAATAGAACAGCAGGCTACCCCCCAGCTGTAGGACAGGGCTGAATCTACTGTAACTTAGCACCAACAAGTGGATACAGTCAGAAGCAGTGTTCAGAAAAGGCAGTGGAGTTCTCCTGTTTTCAGCCTTCAAAACACTGCCATGTTCAAGTCCATAGAAACCTACTAATGTCTCCAAATTACTGACAAATTTAACAAAACACAAGCCTTTTTCATCAGAAACTTTATTACACACTCTGTGTAGAGGAGGGGTTCACTATCTCTACACCATCAACTCAACCTTCATCTGATCAGGGACACACACACACACACATACACACTTCACACACACACACACACACACTTCACTCACACACTTCACACACACACACACACACACTTCACTCACACACTTCACTCACACACACACACACACACACACACTTCACACACACACACACACACACACACACACACACACACACACTTCACACACTCACAGACACACACACTTCACACACACACACACACTTCACACATACACACACACACATACACTTCACACACACTTCACACATACACACACACACACACACACACTTCACACACACACACACACTTCACACATACACACACACACACACACTTCACTCACACACACACACTTCACACACACACACACACACACACACACACACACACACACACACTTCACTCACTTTTTTTTCATTCAATATTTTTTCATTTTATTTTTTAACTTTTAACCGCCAATACATTCACACGTTTTGCCGCCAATGGTTTGGCTACACCATAATTCACAGGAACAACTCCAGAATTCTTCGAGGAAACCACTTCAACCTTCGTCAGAGTGTCGACCTGATTAAGATCATGATGCACCTCTATGATGACAAGCTTATTCACTCCTACATCAACCTGAGAGAGAGAGAGAGAGAGAGAGAGAGAGAGAGAGAGAGAGAGAGTGTGTGTGTGTGTGAGAGAGAGAGAAGGTCAGAGACAGAGAGAGAGAGAGAGTGTGTGTGTGTGTGAAAGAGAGAGAGGTCAGAGACAGAGAGAGAGAGAGAGAGTGTGTGTGTGTGTGAGAGAGAGAGAAAGAGAGAGAGTGTGTGTGTGTGTGAGAGAGAGAGAGAGAGAGAGTGTGTGTGTGTGTGAGAGAGAGAGAGAGAGAAGGTCAGAGACAGAGAGAGAGAGAGAGTGTGTGTGTGTGAGAGAGAGAGAGAGAGAGAGAGAGAGAGAGAGAGAGAGAGTGTGTGTGTGTGAGAGAGAGAGAGAGAAGGTCAGAGACAGAGAGAGAGAGAGAGAGAGAGTGTGTGTGTGTGTGTGAGAGAGAGAGAGAGAGAGAGAGAGAGAGAGAGAGAGAGAGAGAGAGAGAGTGTGTGTGTGTGAGAGAGAGAGAGTGTGTGTGTGAGAGAGAGAGAGAGAGAGAGAGAGAGAGAGTGTGTGTGTGTGTGAGAGAGAGAGAGAGAAGGTCAGAGACAGAGAGAGAGACAGACAAGGACAGAGAGAGAGAGTGTGTGTGTGAGAGAGAGAGAGAGAGAGAGAGAAGGTCAGAGACAGAGAGAGAGAGAGAGAGAAGGACAGAGAGAAAGAGTGTGTGTGTGTGTGTGTGTGAGAGAGAGAGAGAGAGAGAGAGAGAGAGAGAGAGAGAGAAGGACAGAGACAGAGAGAGAGAGAGAGAGAGAGAGAAGGACAGAGAGCGAGAGAGAGAAGGACAGAGAGAGAGAGAGAGAGAGAGAGAGAGAGAGAGAGAGAGTGTGTGTGTGTGAGAGAGACAGAGAGAGAGAGAGAGAGAGAGGGATGTGACAATGTTAGAGAAGTGTTCTGTTTACTGTGGAGGAATAAATATGTAATTACTGCAAATAAATAAAAAATATTACATACATAAATATATGACATTAATGAGTGAAAAATGAACGAAATTCCAAATAAATGCTGTAAGAAATTAATAAATATATTTATAAAATGAGAAGGATATGAATAAATGTAAATTTCCATTATTTATAAATGTATGTATTTCCATATTTATTCATTTTTATATATTTCCACATTTCTACATTTATTTTTGTGTTTCTGTGTCTGTGTTAATTGAGTGTGCTATTCTCAGGAGACCCACATTTTATTCCTTGATTCATATCTCGACTCAGGAAACACACACTGAACATTCACTACATTATTTAATTAAACATAATGAACTCTGACCTCTTTGTTTCTCAACACCACTGTTAATAATGTTCAGAATTAGGGTGAATGCAGTATTCCCCACTTGCCCCTACCACATATGGCACTTTTCCACTGTATGGACCTTATTCGACGAGTAAACACAACGAGTAAACAACGTTTAAGGTCACTGCTGCCATTGCTGTGTTCTCCAAAGCCCACTGTTCCTGCTAGAGACTGGGTTTAGAGGCGACACCCAATACATTTAGTGATAATATCTGATTGTGGAAGTCTTCTGAAGGAGAATGAGGCCCTAAATGTAACTAAAGTCCAGCAGCTCCTCTGATATCACTGCAGACTGGTGCAGAGCTGCTACAGAGCGGTGCTAGTCGCCTGGGAATGAAGCGCTGCTCTGTTCTGATGACGTATCAGGGTCTTGAAGGGTCGTCGTAGGGGGAGATTTAACCACTGCACCCTGTAACTCAACCCCAAGGGGAGAGAGGACACTCAGAAACAAGGGGGAGGGGGGAATGGGGAATGGGACTCACCCTAAAGTGAGTACTGCAGCAGCTGGGGTAACTACAGTCTGGGTTACAGTGTAATGTAAAGCTTCCACAAGGGGGCGTTTGTGTACATGTTCAGTTTAGGTTTGTGTCTCTTAAAAATAACTTTATTATTCCCACTCAAACAGCACAATCTTAACTAGAACCTTTATCTAGAACCTCCTTTCAGCTTGTTCATGTTTTTCTGGGGATTACACATTTATTACCAACAGACAAACCATAATCACGTATAAAAAGTTAAATGTACCTTGATTCTGTAGTTCACTCCTCCAGCAACTTGGGTTTGGTACGTCAGAGCCTCGAAACGAGAAAACTCCTCTCCAAGCTGCTTTTGGACTTCAGGCTGTAGCTGAAATAATAAAAAAAACATTTTACAACTACAGCACAAACAACAGTAAATCAGAATAATATCTCCACAGACTGTCTTCACTTTTAATAATAATAATACTAACAGACCACCTTCACTATAATAATAGTACTGATGATGATGATGATACAGCTTCAGCTTAAAGTCACTGTTCTCAATGCCAAGTGTGGGCTGGAGGGGTCTATGTGGAACTGTTTTGACCTAATCCAGCTTATGAACTGTGCATTAAGAAGGTTTTTCATGCAATTACAACAGTTTATAAACAACCAGATATTGTGCTGTAAGCTGTTTATAAACACTCATGAGCTTTAGAAGAAGTGTTATCAGTTTAGACCCAGATTAGACCCAAGGTATCAACAGTTTTCCGTCAGTGAAATGAATAACACACTGGAACACAGCAGTGGGTTTTAATTCTGACCCTGAGCAGGACGGAGCACTTACAGAAGAATAAATTACAGAGAAGAAAAACATTCACCTTCCTGCAGATCTCATTCACGCTGTTGTCAGCGTTCTTCCACTCTGACCATCCTCCAAGTTGTGGAGTTGTTGGAGCAGACTCTGCGATCGCGAACAAGACAACAACGAGCAGGAGACAGAAGCGAGACGCCATGGTGCTGAGGAGAGTCTTTCAGGAGAAGTGACACCTCTGAGTGAGTGGAGTGGAGTTCTGAGAGTGAGTTCAAACTGCTGTAAAGCTGCTGTATTTCTACCTGCATCTTCATCACTATCACCTTCATCTCTCAGCACAGGAACCAATCAGAAATTAAACCACTCCCTGAGGCAATAATAAGAGCCTTGCCTCATTTTCCTGTGAAACCTCTTCCTCCAGATGTTTGGAAAAATACTTGATTTCTTCGTTTTAAACAATTTCTCTGCAGAAAAGATTTCTTTATTTTAATTTTCAGAGGATAAAACACCTTTAAAACCTTTGCTCTGTTTGTGTGTGTGTGTGTGTGTGTGTGTGTGTATATGTGAGTGTGTGCATGTGTGCGTGTGTGTGTGTGTGTGTGTGTGTGTGTATGTGTGAGTGTGTGTAGTTTGCTGATGAGACTATTTTACATTGTCCTGAGCTTTTGAATATATCGAAATGACCCATTTTAATCCATCCACCCATCCATTATCCACCGATTATCAGGGTCGTGGGTGAAGCAGTCGGAGCAAAGAAGCCCAGACCTCCCTCTCCCCAGTCCACCACCGAGTGCGGGGATTGCCACCCCGACAGGCACCGACAACCTTGCAGCCACAACTCCGTTCAGCCGCCCGGACAATGGAGGTCCGGAACATGGCCCATTCGGACTCAATGTCACCGGCCTACCCCGGGATGCAGTCGAAGCTCTGCCGGATATGGGAGTTGAAAATCTTTCAGACAGGTTCTTCTGCCAAATGTTCCCAGCAAACCCTCAGCACAAGTTTATGCCTGCCAGGTCTGTCCGGCATCCTCCCCCCGCCATCTGATCCAACTCACCACCAGGTGGTAAACAGTTGACAGCTCAGCACCTCTCTTCACCGGAGTGTCTAGAACATATGGCCGCAGGTCCGATGATACGACTATAAAGTCGATCATCAAAATGTGGCCTAGGGTATCCTGATGCCAGGTGTACTTTTGGACACCCTTATCCTTGAACGTGGTGTTCATAATGGACAAACTGTGATGGGCACAGAAATCCAATAACTGAACACCACACGGGTTCAGATCAGCAGGGCCGTTCCTTCCAATCATGCCCCTACAGGTCTCACTGTCATTACCCACGTGAGTGTTAATGTCCCCCAGCAGAATAATGGAGTACCCAGAATGAGTGTTCTCCAGCAACCCCTCTAGGGTCCCCAAGAAGGCCTGGTACTCTGAACTGCTGTTCGGTGCATAAGCACAAACAACAATCAGAGCCCTTTCCCCAACCCGAAGGCGCAGGGAAATTACCCTCTCATCCAATGGGGTAAACCCCAACATACAGGCACTAAGCCGGGGGGCTATGAGTAAGCCCACTCCTGCTTTACACCTCTCACCCTGGGCAACTCCAGAGTGAAAGAGCATCCAGTCCCTCTGGATGGCTCCAGAGCCCATACTGTGTGTTGAGGGGAGCCCAACTATATCAAGCTGGTACCTCTCAACCTTGTGCACCAGCTCAGGCTCTTTTCCCACCAGAGAAGTTATGTTCCATGTTCCAAAAGCCAGTTTCAGTAACAGAGGATCAGAACGCCTGGGCCCACGACCCCGGCCGCCACCCGATCCACAATGCACCAGACCCGGATTACTACCTCTCCCACAGGTGGTGGGCCCATGGGACAGCGGACCCATGTTACTCCTTCGGGCTGAGCCCGGCCGAACCCCAAGAGTGAAAGTCTGGCCACCAAGTGCTTGCCAAGGGGCCCCTCCCCCAGGCCTGGTTCCAGGGTAAGGCCCCGGTAACCCTACTCCAGGGAAGGGGGCTGTGTCTCTGTTCTTGATCTGTTCATCTTGGTCTTTATGGATCACTCTTTGTCTGGCCCATCATCTAGGACCAATTTGCCTTGGGAGACCAGGGGCTATCGCCCCCGACAACATAGCTCCTAGGCTCATGCAGGCACGCAAACCCCTCCACTACGTTAAGGTGGTGACCCAGGGAGGTGCCATTTTAAAGTAATGTTTAAGTATATACATGTTATCATTGAATTTATATAAAATTATATTTATAATATTCGGTGGATGGTAATAAAAAATAAAAAAGTGAATGTGTAATCTCAGGGGCACTGATGGACCACAGAGTGGAAAGAAAGGAACAGCTTCAGGAAACTACAGTGGAGGAAAAGCCCAGCAAGACTCTGCCTCTCTCAGACACTCTTTTCAAACCCACACTATTAACCTGTAGATTGTTTCTATGGAAACAGTTTGAGTAACCACTACTTAAAAGAAATATTTTATTGCATTGCATTTTATTTTATTGTCACGCCCTTGTTCTGTCTTGTCTGTTGTCCCTGCCATGTGCTCATTTAGCACATGGCTCTGTTTGTTTGTTGTCCATGTCTCCGCCCTTGTCCCGCCTTTGTTCCACCTCCTTGTCCGTCCTCCTCATTATCTGTCTCAGGTGTGTCTTGTCTGTGTCATGTATTTAAGTTCCCTTGTCTAGTTCCTGTTTGTTTCACTCACCAAGTCATGTTGGTCTCTTTTCCATTGTTGCAGTGTGATGTTACCCAGTTTGGTCTGTCTGTCTGTCTCAGTTGTTTTCTGTGTCATGTTATTAAGTCTGTCTGTTGTTTTCTCTAGCCCTCTGTGTTTAGGTTTAGCTTTAGCTGTGTTTACTTAGCTTACTCAAGGTCTTTAGTCTGTCTGTTTTTCCTGTTTGCTTTAGTTCTCTGTTTTGGGTTTAGTCTGTCTACCTTTTTGTATTTAAGTTTAGTCTGCTTACCTCACTGTGTCTGTCTCTGTTAGCTCCCTGTGTGTTAGCTTTCTGTTAAAGTTTCTTTGTTTTGAAATAAAGTAATCTGTGTTTTAGCAAGTGCGTCCACTTCCGTCAGTCCGTTCCGTGATATGTGACAGCATTACTTAAAATGTTTTAGTATGTGCTCCTATTCTGAGAGAATAACTGAGTGCACTAGACTTTTTAATTTGAACAAACTTAAAATATCAATTTGTAGCCGGGACCACACCCTATAGCACTTTGCCAGATTTTCATTGGTCAGTTCCAATGAGCCTAGTCTTGGTTTGTTTTGTGGAAGAAATTAGTGAGTTGTTTTCCATAAGTAAGTGACTGAAAAGAAAAATGATTTTATGCTTATCTTATGTTAGAAAATTAATTACAGTGTGTGAATTTTAGAGTCATTACAAAGTGTAAAGGTGGTTTGTGTTCAACTGTAAACCAAACACAGTTTTCTAACTAGACAAATTAACTTTTATATTCTTAATCTGTGCTGGTCCTAGTGGTTTGGCTGAGGTTAACAGTTTCCTTTACTTCGTTAAATGTTCTGGGCCTCAGAGTTAATATCAGACATTACCAGCCTCACAGATGAAGTTATTGGAAAATGCAAATACTGTCCTTTTCTCTGTGTGAAGAGAGCACAAGGATTGAGCCTTGTCCTTGGTAGCATCAGGAACATTAAAAATTAATATTAAATTATTTAAACTTTGTACATTATACTGTTTGTGAAAATAAATATTGAAATATGACCATAATGTAAGGCAAAAATGTCAAATTTCTTAAAACCTGGAGAAATAAAACCCAAATTGTCTCATGCATGTCACACTCTTCCAGAACCCTGAGCTAACAGCAATAGACGCATCATTGGAAGTCCCCTCAAGGCTCTAAGTTCTTCATAAGTAGCTCTGTGAGTCTCTTTTCTTTATCTGTCCGTTTCTTTACACCTGAATGTCTAGCTACACCTGTCTATCTATCTGTTCCTCTACAGCTAACTATTTATCTATAGACCTCTGTCTTTCTGTCTATATTTAGACAAATTGTAATTGACGCTCAACACTGTTTTTTGTCTCTCACTCTCTATAGAATCTGGATGATGCAGATTTCCAGGTCATTGGTCCAAAACCAGGCATCACCTCTACTGAACCCTTCAAGAGTCAGGATCATCCTAGAAGGCAGTCTTGAAATGGATGAACTTACCAACCTACCTCAGGCAAGGTGCCCTTTGTTTGGTCTGACATATAGAGCATGAGATACACCCAAGTTTCAAAAGCTGAAGAATGTTCTTGTTGTGTACGAAACATTTCTGAACATTGCAAAAGTGCTTGTTTTATTGTGTATCACTTTTAGACTGTTCTGTTGCTACACTGTCAGTAAACTCTACATGGTGCTAACTTTTGCTGTCACTGTAATGGTACTCTCAAGGGTATATGTTCACTGCCCTTTAGTTCGGGAACATAATTGTAAGTTATTCTATTATAATTGTGGATTTTTAATTGTGTTGATTTCATATACCTTCTTCCATCTCCTGGACTTACACTGTGTTCTTTTATTTTACACAGTAATCCCCACAAATATTCACCTCTTTTTCTGTAGAAGGCAAGTCGAGTTTTTTTTATAGACCATCTTTCATACAAAAGTAATTAATTAAAAGTGGTTTACAGACAAAAAAAACAGTTAAATTAAAAGCCAGAATAAAAATCATAAGTCCAATAAAACAATTACATAAAAAGATTAAAACGAGTAAATGATTAAAAATGATTAAAACAATTTAAAATGATATAATAAAAGAAAAGAACTGAAGTGCCATTACAGAATAAAAGTGCAGAGTGTTTTAAACTGAGCTGTAGCTGCTCAAACAGGAATGTTTTAAGCTTTGATTTAAAAGGTGGTTAAGGTGGTCATGGTTAAGTTTCTCCAGCTCTGGTTTAGTCAGAAAATATCTGATCTTACTGATGTTCTTAAGATGGTAAAATGCTGATCTAGTAACCGCTTTAATATGACACTAAAACTGATCTGAGTCCATTAATACACCAAGGTTGTACTGACAAGCGAGTTACTTAGATTTGAGGGCCCTCGAGTCAAGATACACAGCCCATCTGTGTCTCACTGCTGTTCACAAATAGAATAGAACTGAGAATAGAATCTCAGTTTTATCTTTATTCAACTGCAGAAAGTTGTCCCATCCAGTGATGTGTTTAAAGCACTTGCTTAATGAGTCACTGGACCAGAGTCGTTTGGGGACAGCAATATGTATCATCTGCATAGCTGTGATAGGAGCAGCCCATAGTCCTGTAGAATCTGGCCAAGAG
This sequence comes from Hoplias malabaricus, assembly GCF_029633855.1. Taxonomy (NCBI): domain Eukaryota; kingdom Metazoa; phylum Chordata; class Actinopteri; order Characiformes; family Erythrinidae; genus Hoplias; species Hoplias malabaricus. The sequence goes on from NC_089805.1 coordinate 51,146,978, forward strand.
GAAGCATGTATAAATTAAATAAAAATGGACAAAGAATAGAACCCTGGGGGACACCACAGGTCACTGGCATGTTCTCTGAAATATTATTTTATATTTCAACAAAGTAGTTCCAGGTAAGAAACTAACCACTTCAGGGCTGTTCCCGAGAGTCCAACCCAGTTTGCGAGTCTATCTATAAGAATTTTATGGTCAATGGTGTCAAAGGCAGCACTAAGGTCAAGAAGTAATAGAAGAGATACCTTTCTGTCCTCTGTATTTAAGCGAATGTCATTAATGACCTTGATTAGAGCAGTCTCAGTGCTGTGAATAGACCGGAACCTGGACTGGAATTTGTCTAGGCTACTGTTAATGGACAAAAAACTAGTGAATTTCCTGAAAAATATTTTCTCAATGATTTTGCCAATGAACTGTAAATTAGAAATTGGCCTGTAGTCACTTATCAGAGATTATTCAAAATGTTTCTTTTTTAGATGAGGCTTTACAGCTGCGGTTTTTAGTGAGGAGCTCGGAAAAACCCTCTACATGAGTGAGGTGTTTACAATGTGGAGGATGTCTGGTGCTATAGTGTGAAACACACTCTTTAAAATGTGGTTAGTAGTGTGTGGAGATGGCAAATGGATGGTTTGAGATGATTAACTGTGTCAATTTAAATTTCACTGTTTACAGTATTGAACTCAGACTAAGGAGTCTTTACGAGGTGATGTAGAGGATACAGACTCATTGTTGGATATAGATGTACTAATCACTTGTCTGATATTCTGGATTTTAGTGTTACAGTTTTTCTCTTTGCTTTGGTGGATTTCTCACATCAATATTAATATCTGCACAACAGTAAGTGAATTTCTCAAAACAATTAGTACAAGCTGCAAAACCTAGTTGATAACCTGCAAAAGCCTGTCACTCGCTCAAAGATCATTCCTCAAACGCAAGTATTCATATCAATGAAAGTGTCTGTTTCATAAAAAAAAAAACAACTCCTGACACCATTGTTTATGAACATGATAATCAAATGGCTTTGTCATGTTTTCATTATGACAGTTTATTCTGTGAGTGTTTTCCAGTGCAAAAATTACTCGGATTATGGTGACACTACCTGAAAATGCTCAAGACAGCACTGTACACTATTAGCACACCCATTTGAAGTCTACAGTTAAGTTACACGTTATTGTATTTAGTGGTAAATGAGTACAATACACAATATGTATGTTTCACATTTTTACTCCATATGCTCTTTGAAATTCTAATTTGTTCACAGCGCTGTGCAAAAGCACATTACAAACTTATTTTACGACAAATATAATATACACCCTTTGGATAGAGTTGTGCACAACGCTAAACAATATTGCAGCACATATTGGAACTGAATTGGAACATACAAAGTACTGTAAATCATTCTTGCACATCCAGACGTTCCTGTCTGTCTGGCCACATTTGCATTGACATCACAGCGAATATCATCCCTGGCAATGCAGCAAGGAAAGTATTTCCTCGAGTGGTGAATTCAACCTCTGCAGGATATGTCATCACATGCTGCATCCATGGCCACTAACAGGGCCATTTGGGTCTGTGAATGCCGGTCATATACCTTCCACCTCCAGGCAGAGATAAACTCCTCTATTGTAAGGAATGTATATTAAGGAATGGGGAGTAGGGAAGGAGATATTCCACCAGCAGCCTTTCATGTGCTGCAAACCACTATCTGACCAAACCTGAGACCCCCCAGATTTGGACCTGTCTCATTCTCAGGGGTTATGTCCCTGTAAAAACTGTCTAAAAAAAGTCAGCAAATGTTGTTGTATGGACCAAGACAGGGGATATGGGTGAGGACGCCTATTTCTGAGATGGCTGCACACGTTGTAATATTCCCTCCTCATTGGCCTGGGACATCAATGATTGCTCTCTGTCCAATGCGATTGGGCATTGTTTGCAATCACCATTGCACAAATGGCTTCCTCTAGTTGCGGAGTAAAAAGGGGCCCTCTTCCACCACTATGAGGTTGTCTTGCAATCATATGTGGTGCAGAGTAAAATTACAGTAAACATGAAATATATTGCTTTAACCCGTATTACTGTAGTGTACAATAACAGTGCTTACTGCCTGTAAAATGCTGCAGTACAGTACCATAGTGTTAATATGGCAAATCTTTACTGTAACACTACTTTACACTACAATATAGTAAATCTGTGCTGCAATAAGTCTAAATGTAAAATGTAAAAATTCTTGGCTCAGTGTAAGCTTCATGTATGACACAGTAGAGCAGTACAGATTGTTTAGTGTTGAGTTACTGTCCAGTATACACACCTGTTCTCCCAACGAAATGTTTGAATAATTGAATTTACTGTGGATATTCCAACATTTGGCTGCACTCTTCGCCCAGCCTCAGCCATTGTGAGGCCATGATTGACTTCATGGTCCACAATTGTAGCTCTAATTTCATCAGGAATCTGCCTATGTACTTGGCCTCTTCTTCCTCTTCCCCTGGTTTGTCCCCTTCCCCTTCCTCCACACATCATCACCCCTCTTCCACGATGCTGACCTTCCATTTCTGTGTCACTGTATTGTCAAAATGGTACACACTGTGTCTTGCTAGGTTCATATATGCTTGCCAATTGAGGGTTCATGGTATTCAGCTTTGAGTGACTGTGGAGAAGTGGTTTTATCATTGGTTACAAACACTCCTCATCAGTGAAAACTGAGGTTCACCTGAGAGGAAGTGTTCAATTTGGGAGACATTTTCAGGAAAAAGAAATTGTAAAGAAATGCATAAGATTTTCTTGACTGCTTTTGAAAATGAGTTCAACATTTTTGTATGTAATGATTCAACCAATGAAATGAGGACTATTAGTGTCATAGGGAGAGACTATTCAGCATTCATAAGTATAGTTCATTTTGACTGACATGACATAAGCAAATGATAATGTTATAAAACAGAGAATTGTCTGGAAGCAATTGATGCATGTCCAAAAGCATTTGCAAATTGTTGTGGACGGAATGAGAAACTGCTACTATGATGTGCACAAATGACTCTATCTTGTGGAGGATGAACTAACAGTTATTAACAGTTAACAGTCATTTTAATTCTGATCAGAGAAATGCACCAAAGCAACTGAGAAAAACTGTAAGGAATTACAGTGCTTTCTTTTCTCTACATCTTGACCCTCCTCTCTGTTCGGCCACATGTTTTCATCCACTTCACACTGGATATCTTCTCTTGCAATGCACCGTGGAAAGAATCTCCTGGAGTGTCTAATCCAGCCTCTGCAGGCATCTACTGTGATATCCTCACAAGCTGCATCCACGGCAGTCAGCAGGTTCATCTGGGTGTACGGCTGGTGATCGTACACCTTCCATCTCCAGGCTGAGAAGAACTCCTCAACTGGGTTCAGGAATGGGGAATAGGGTGGGAGGAGTTCCATCAGCATTCCGTGATGGCTAGCAAGCCATTGCCTGGTGGTGTTAGAATGGTGAAAACTCACATTATCCCAAATGACGACATATTTGGGCAAATTGTCTTGCATCACGTCTCTCTCATGATCAGGCATGAGGCCTGTAGAGGGTGTCCAAGAATGTGATGAGATGCTGTGCGTTATAGGGCCCTATAATTTCTATTCATACAAAAATGAGATTTGGAATTCCCCAAGACTCCATTTTAGGACCTTTATTATTCATATTATACATGCTGCCACTGGACAGAGTTATTAGCAGGCATGGCATCACCTTTCACAGTTATGCAGATGACACACAGTTATACATATCAGCCAAACCATATGACAAACCAACACTAAAGAACATGGAGGATTGTGTTAAAGAAGTGAAGCATTGGATCTCGACAAAACCGAGTTTCTCCTTCTAGGTCCAAAACCTGCTATAAATAAGGTATCAGATTTAATACATAATTTTGACTTCCCTGTTCTCCCGAGCTCATCAGCTAAAAATCTGGGTGTTATAATTGATTTAGATCTATCATTTGATCAGCATATAGGTAACATTACAAGAATAGCTTTCCTACATCTTCGGAACCTCGCTAAGTTAAGAAATTCCTTATCCCTCCCAGATGCGGAAAAATTAGTTCACACTTTTATTACATCAAGATTAGATTATTGCAATGCACTTTTATCAGGATGCTCCAGCAGAAACTTGAGTAAACTCCAGTTAATTCAAAATGCTGCAGCCAGGGTCCTCACTAAAACTAGAAAATTTGATCATATCAGCCCAGTCTTATCGGCCCTTCACAGGCACTATGTTTAAGTCTAGGCTCAAAACACACTTGTTCAGTTTAGCCTTTGGCATCTAACCTCTTTCTAGTTTAAGGTTGTGGTTTCAGGAACTCATGGACATGGGGAATCCGGGTAAACTCAGATGATGTGGTCACAATTTCTCTTGTTTGGAGTGGAAGGATGTCTTTGCCTGAGCTCCTTCTGGTTTCCCTCCTCCCAGTCTGTTACAGTCAGATCCGTCACTACACTAATGAAAATATTCACATGCTCTTTTTCTCTGCTGCACTCAACCAAACTAACTGCTTCCCTTTACTGTTTTACTGTTTTCTGAGAAAATGCTGGCCCACTGATGGAAGATTGTTTGCTGGATTCTCCTGCGGCCCACACCAGACCAGACCAGCTGCTCACCTCCATCTACTGCTGCCAGCCTCTGACCACTCACCATGATCAACTACACTGAAGTAGAAATGGACTCAGATTAGCAACACTGACTGATTCTTCTAATCTGATGCACTATTATTATGCCCCAAGATTGATGTCCATCCATCCATCCATCCATTATCTGTAACCGCTTATCCAATTTAGGGTCGCGGGGGGTCCAGAGCCTACCTGGAATCATTGGGCGCAAGGCGGGAATACACCCTGGAGGGGACGCCAACACAGACACACACACATTCACTCACACACTCACACCTACGGACACTTTCCAGTCGCCAATCCACCTGCAACGTGTGTTTTTAGACTGTGGGAGGAAACCGGAGCACCCGGAGGAAACCCACGCGGACACGGGGAGAACACATCAACTCCTCACAGACAGTCACCCGGAGCGAGAATCGAACCCACAACCTCCAGGCCCCTGGAGCTGTGTGACTGCGACACTACCTGCTGCGCCACCGTGCCGCCCAAGATTGATGTCACTATTATTATTATTATTATTATTACTAGTAGTAGTAGTAGTATTACTATTATTGTACTGTAGCATAATGACACTTCATTGGTGATCATTTAAAATTCAATCTATAGTTTGATCAGAGGAGGATGGGTCCCCTTTGTGAGTCTTGGTTCCTCCCAAGGTTTCTTCCTCCAGCCTCGAGGGAGTTTTTCCTTGCCACTGTCACCTTCTGGTTGCTGGCATTGGTCTTTGATTTAAATGTTCTCTTCTGATACTAACTATGAGAAGCTGCTTTGTGACAATGTCAGTTGTAAAAGGTGATATATACATAAATTTGATTTGATTTATATATAATGGGAATAAGTGTAAGCACACCATTCTCTGACATAGCAACACACATTGTTATGTTTCCTCCCCGTTGGGCTGGCACATCAGTGGTAGCCCTTTGGCCAATGATTTTCAACCACACCTTCTGTATTTTGTAAGGTTGAAGCCAGCCTCATCCAGGTCTATAAAAGTGTGGAGTGGTTCTCTTGATTCCAGTTCCATGATACGCTATGGCACACAAGGAATAATGAAGTAAATATAATGTTCATTTTGGACAAGAAACAGTTACATATATTTCATCTAAAGCAAATGTGTCAGTATGCATAAGGGTTTTACCTGTACATACTGCTACCGTAGGTCTTTCACCCTCTCACCATTTGGTTGAAATGGACCTGTGTACAGCTTTTTCATTGGGATCTGGTGTCGTTTCAGAACCCGGTCAATGGTGGAGATGCTTACAGATTGAATATTTTGAAAAACATTGTTGTCCTGTATAACAGCTTGCTGGATCTCCCTCAGCCTTAGAGCATTATTTGCTATGACCATGGCACATATAGCGTCCTCTTGTTGAGGTGTGATACTAGGACATCTGACGCCCCTATGATCTAGTCTTGTGGTCCTATATAGTATGCAGCTGCAGCATGCCTGGTTTTCAACCAGCTTAAAAGAGCACATGTCACACCCCTATTAGTTGAGCTGCATTGGCTACCCTTAGCTGCTCGCATCAAATTTAAATCACTAATAATGGCCTTCAGAGTATTCACTGGTTCTGCTCCCATCTACCTCAATAGACTCTTAAAACCATATGTTAGCGCCCGCCCTCACCCTGGAGGGGGCCCTTCACAGGGCAACACAGACACACACACACACACTAACACCTACGGACACTTTTGAGTCACCAATCCACCTACCAACGTGTGTTTTTGGACTGTGGGAGGAAACCGGAGCACCCGGAGGAAACCGACGCGGACACGGGGAGAACACACCAACTCCAACTCTCACAGACAGTCACCCGGAGGAAACCCACACGGACACAGGGAGAACACACCACACTCCTCACAGACAGTCACCCGGAGGAAACCCACACAGACACAGGGAGAACACACCACACTCCTCACAGACAGTCACCCGGAGGAAACCCACACAGACACAGGGAGAACACACCACACTCCTCACAGACTGTCACCCGGAGGAAACCTACGTGGACACAGGGAGAACACACCACACTCCTCACAGACAGTCACCCGGAGGAAACCCACGCGGACACAGGGAGAACACACCACACTCCTCACAGACAGTCACCAGGAGCGGGAATCGAACCCACAACCTCCAGGCCCCTGGAGCTGTGTGACTGCGACACTACCTGCTGCGCCACCGTGCCGCTCTATATTAAATTATATTTAGAATGTTTGGTGGAGGGTAATAAAAAATAAAAAAGTGAATGTGTAATCTCAGGGACACTGATGGACCACAGAGTGGAAAGAAAGGAACAGCTTCAGGAAACTACAGTGGAGTCATTACAAAGTCTAAAGGTGGTTTGTGTTCAACTGTAAACCAAACACAGTTTTCTAACTAGACAAATTAACTTTTATATTCTTAATCTGTGCTGGTCCTAGTGGTTTGGCTGAGGTTAACAGTTTCCTTTACTTCGTTAAATGTTCTGGGCCTCAGAGTTAATATCAGACATTACCAGCCTCACAGATAAAGTTATTGGAAATGCAAATACTGTCCTTTTCTCTGTGTGAAGAGAGCACAAGGATTGAGCCTTGTCCTTGGTAGCATCAGGAACATTAAAAATTAATATTAAATTATTTAAACTTTGTACATTATACTGTTTGTGAAAAAATATTGAAATATGACCATAACAAATCTGCATCATCCAGATTTCCAGGTCATTGGTCCAAAACCAGGCATCACCTCTACTGAACCCTTCAAGTGTCAGGATCATCCTAGAAGGCAGTCTTGAAATGGATGAACTTACCAAACTACCTCAGGCAAGGTGCCCTTTGTTTGGTCTGACATATAGAGCATGAGATACACCCAAGTTTCTAAAGCTGAAGAATGTTCTTGTTGTGTACGAAACCTTTCTGAACATTGCAAAAGTGCACGTAAAGTGCTTGTTTTATTTTGTATCACTTTTAGACTGTTCTGCTGCTGCACTGTCAGTAAACTCAACATGGTGCTAACTTTTGCTGTCACTGTAATGGTACTCTCAATGGTATATGTTCAATTCCCTTTAGTTCGGGAAAATAATTATTTTAAGTTAGGAACTCAAATTCCACTGTATTTATTTGTTTGACACTTTCATAGAGATGCTGCTTAGCCTTTAAGTTATTTAGATGAGATCTTTAGCATCAGTTGTAGCATAATCATTTGTATAACCGTTTGTACTATAACCTGATCATCTTTTACATTTGAAGTTCTGTAGTTAATGAATCTGCATGAATAAGCATTTTACAGTTTTTCGTTAAATATTTTTAAAGAAAATATATTGAAGAGAACAGAACATGTACATAATCTCTATATGTTTAATTATAGAGCTGGATTTCAACAAGGAGTACAACTGAGGTGACTACACTTGAGTGTTCTTTCACTACACTGCACCTCCTGAAGATCCCTGTTGTCCAGGCTGCCAGAGATGAGGATACAGCTGATATTTCCATCATTATTGAGGGCAGTGAGGTATTGACAAAGTGTGACAACACAGCAGAGGCTTGCAAACTGTTGATGGAACTGATGTATTCCATGAATATTGGCATGCGTGATTCGGCCCGAGTGTGGGCCGATACAATTTTGCTAGCTGGGGTGTGGCCAACACCCGTGTTTACAAAGTTCTGACCTCAAAAATCTTGTCGAGAAATGTTTAGAACATGTTTTTTCACAATATATCAGCACTTCTGAAAATAGGTTTTTGGAAAGTCTTAATTTAGAGTAAATTTAATCAAAAAATAGATGTATGACACTCTTACTGATTCAACATTGTTGTTGCAGAGATTGTTCTGAAGAAAAGCATGTGTAACACTTTGGGAAAAAATAATTTGAGATGGGTGTAATTTGTAAAAAAATCAAGGCCTGTCAGACTACACCAGAGCGTCTGAAAACCATTGCTGTCTCAGTACTGTGATAACAGTGAAAACCAATTGGAATGTCTCAAAGACAAAGCTTCAGAAGAGAGTTTGGAGCAGGGTCATGTAGACAAGATGAAACTGTAGAGATTATATGTGATACAATACTATGCAAAATTTACTTTCATCAGAGAACATAACTTTGGACCACTCAGCAGCAGTCCAGTCCCTTTTGTCTTTAGCTCAGACGAAATGCGTTTGACGCTGTCTCTTGTTCAAGAGTGACTTGACACAAGGAATGCGACGCTGAAACCCATGTCTTGAATATGTCTGTGCATGGTGGTTCTTGCTTTTACACTTTTTTCTACCACATCTTTTCCTTCTCTTCACCTCTGTATTAATGTGCTTGGACACAGAGATCTATGAACAGCCAGCCTCTTTAACAATGAGCTTTTGTGTCTTGCTCTGCTTGTGTAAGGTGTCAATGGTCATCTTTTGGACAACTGTCAAGTCAGCAGTCTTCCATTTAAAGGCCTTTGCAGGTGTTTTGAGTTAATTCGCTGATTACAGTGTGGCACCAGGTGTCTTCAATATTGAACCTTTTCATAATATTCTAATTTTGTGAGATACTGAATTTGGGGTTTTCATTAGCTGTCAGTTACAGCGCCCTCTATAATTATTGGCACCCCTGGTTAAGAAGCATTTTTGGCTTCTAATAAATTCGTTAAAAAATAATATAGGACAACCATGCAAAAAAGAGAAAAATCTAAGCTTTAATTAATGTGTCTTTATTTGGTGGGAAATAATCACACATTGAGAAATAAATCTTTTAAATGAAATCATGTGTGCCACAGTTATTGGTACTTTGTACAACCTCCTTTTGCCAACAAGACAGCACTTAATCTTCTCCTATAACTATTCACAAGATGGGAGAATACAAAAAGAGGGATCTTCGACCATTCCTCTTTGTACAACCTCTCTAAATCATCCAGAGTCCTGGGTCTTCTCCTACGCTCTCTCCTCTTCAGCTCACTCCACAGGGTTTCTATTGGGTTCAGGTCTGGGGACTGAGATGGCCATGAGAGGAGCTTGATTTTGTTCCTTGTGAACCATTTTTGAGTAGATTTGGCCACATGTTTAGGGTCATTATCTTACTGAAAGACCCAGTGGCGACCCATCTTCAGCTTTCGGTGAGAGGCCTCCAGATTCTGATTCAAAATGTCCTGATATTTCAAAGAGTTCATGATCCCATGTGTCCTTACAATATTCCCAGGTGCTTTGGAGGAGAAACAGGCCCACAGCATCACCGATCGTCCCCCATACTTAACAGTAGGCATGAGGTGTTTTTCTGCGTACTCAGCCTTGGTGTTACGTCAGACCCACTTAGAGTGTTTGTTGCCAATTTGCTTTATCTTTGGTCTCATCTGACCAAAGCACACAGTCCCAGTATAATCCCAGTACCGCTGGCAAACTCCACCCATTTACGCTTATAACTCAGAAAAGGCTTTCTCCATGCATGCCTCCCAAACAGCTTGTTGGCATGTAGATAGCACCTGATGGTTGTTTGGGAGACCTCGTAACCCCAAGATGCTACCATTTGATTCAATTCTCTTAGTGAGCTTTGGAGACCTTTTTACTTCTCTTACCATCCTTCTCACGGTGTGTGGAGGCAAGATACACTTGCGTCCTCTTCCAGGCTTGTTTGTCACGGTTCCAGATGTTTGTCACAGTTCCAGATGTTTGAATTTTTTGATGATTGCTCTGACTGTAGATAAGGACATCTGCAGGTGGGTGGCTATTTTCTCGTAGCCATTGCCTGATTTATGAAGGTTGACACACATCTGCTTTACTTGAATAGTGTGTTCTCTTGTCTTTCCCATGTTTAAGAGTGAGTAAGAGAAATAGGCCTCTGTGTAACGCCATATTTATACCCCAGCGAAACAGGAAGTGATGAATTACTAATTACAGGTTTCTAGATACTTTGATCCACTTTATACACTACAGTAGAAATGACATAAATGGTTCAAATACATTTATTTTCAAGAAATTGTTAAGGATGCCAATAATCGTGGAACAGGTCATTTTATGGAAAATAATTATTTCTTAGTCAGGATTTTCTCTTTATTCTTTTTTTTTCACTTGAATTGAAGGATGCTTTTTATATAATTTGTTTTCAGAGTGAGATTATGCTTCTGCAATAAAAAAAATAATTTATTTTAAGGCTTTTAACACATTTTAACTAGGGGTGCCAATAATTATGGAGGGTGCTGTATAATCATCAAATTAAAAGAAATAAACACTTGAAATATATCAATCTGTGTGTAATGAATGAGTATAATATACAAGTTTCACTTTTTGAATGGAATTACTGAAATAAATCAACTTTTTTATTTGTAGTAAACTCATCCCTTAGCCTGGGCCATGTACCCAAAGCTTTTAAACTAGCAGTTATTAAACCTCTGATCTAATTTAATAAGCTAGCACATGTCTAATTACAGGCCTATTTCTAATCTGCCATTTCTATCCAAGATCTTAGAAAAAGTTCATATCTACATAAGGATCATATATATGAAAAATTCCAATCAGGATTCAGGCCACATCATAGCACTGAGACAGCTCTAGTCAAGATAACAAACAAATTCTTCTTGTCTCTGATCAAGGCCACATTTCCCTGTTGGTGCTCCTTGACCTTCGATACGATAGACTACAATATTCTATTAGAAAGGTTAGAAAACATTACAGGGAATTACAGGGACAGCCCTATCATGGTTCAAATCTTACTTAACGGAATGTTATCAATTTGTAAAAGTAAACAATTTATCTTCCAATTTGGAATTCTGCAAGGCTCCATTTTAGGACCATTATTATTTACATTATACATGTTACCGCTAGGCACAGTTATAAGAATCCATGACATTCACTTTCACTGTTACGCAGACGACACACAATTGTATATTTCAGCCAAGCCCGATGACAAACACAGATTACAGAAAATAGAGGATTGTGTGAATGATTAGATAGGACAGAGGGAGTTTTTCTTGCCACTGTAACCCTGGCCTCGCTCACGTGGGGATGTTTACATTTTTACATGTCATGTCAAAACTTTGTCTTTACTGGAATGCTGTGAAGCTGCTTTGTGACAACATCCGTTATAAGAAACGCTATACAAATAAATTTGATTTGATTTGACCCTTTACTGACACCGGGGGTTTGTAATCACATTAGATCAGTGTCCAGTGCAAACCGACTAGAGAGCAGCAAATAGTGCAGAAACATCTACTGAATTTTATGAAAAGTGTTTTTTGATCACAATCGTGAACATTGCCTTCAAGTCTCTGTCTAGGGCTGTGGAACAGGGAGCAGTTACACAGCTCTTTTAGCCCTTTTTCATTCATTCATTTTCTGTAAGTGCTTATCCAGTTCAGGGTCACGGTGGGTCACATTTTCTTCTGTTTATGTTTCGGTTTGAAAACCTCAGCTCTTGCAAAGTAAAACACGTTCATTTATAAAAATATGTTTAATTGTCTGGGGTCCTTTATTTAAAATGCTGTGACACAATAATTTTGTCTGTTTTTATGCAGTGCTTTTCTACCATTGAGCAGCTGTGTGGTCTGCTGTCTTCTTAGAATTGACAGAATTGTCTACAGAGTGTTGTCACTGGTCTAAATATCAGTGAAAGGTTTCAGAACGTCTTATTTCTCTCAGCACCTCTTTCATCCTCACCCACATGCAGTCATGGGAAGAGCATTTTTAATGAACCAGAAAGCATTTTAAAAATGGTTATAGTGAAGAAACTCAGATAAAGTAAATGTATGTTGCACAACAAGACTGAATGTGAGCCGGTTCAAGAGTTCTTTCGACTATGTGACGTACAAACTCGGGTAAAATTACCATTACCATTTTTGACAATTCTGACTTTGACACCACTATTCCAGTACTGTAACATGTCAAAGTGTGGTGTAAAAGGAAATGGTACAGAGGACCATGATTTTACTTGGTTCTTATGGATTTTTTTCACTCTATCGTAATGTAAAACATACACATATAATTACAACACTGCAGAATTACTGAGGACTGTTTATTCAGTAATTTTCAGTATTTTAGTGAAATTTTATTATGCAGCACTTTGTTAATTTTCTTATTAACTTCCTGTGTACATGTACTGAATAAATGTGAAAGTGTGTGTGTTTGTAGAACCGTAATCCAGATCTCTTGTTCTTTACAATGTTCCTTTTAACCTAAGCACTTAAAACCTGATGAGCATTTCAGTATAATTAAACTAGACAGTGTTGGTACTTACCATCATGTTACCCGAGTCTGTACCTCACATAGTCAAAAGAACTCTTGAGACACAGATTGGCTGCGTATCTGGACTCGAGAGCCTTCAAATCTAAAGAACTGGCTCACAACCTTGGTGTATTAATGGACTCATATCAGTTTTAGTCTCATATTAAAGCGGTTACTAGATCAGCATTTTACCATCTTAAGAACATCAGTAAGATCAGAGATTTTCTGACTAAACCAGAGCTGGAGAAACTTATCCATGATTTTATTTCTAGCATTGATTACTGTAATGGTCTCTTAACTGGACTTCCACAAAAGACCATTAAACATCTTCAGCTGATTCAAGATGCAGCCCCAGAGTCTCCCTCGGAGCAAAAGAAGAGATCACCCCCCCCCCCCCTTCATCCTCAAATCCTTAAAATTATGTTCCCGAACTAAAGGGCAGTGAACATATACCCTTGAGAGTACCATTACAGTGACAGCAAAAGTTAGCACCATGTTGAGTTTACTGACAGTGCAGCAGCAGAACAGTCTAAAAGTGATACAAAATAAAACAAGCACTTTACGTGCACTTTTGCAATGTTCAGAAATGTTTCGTACACAACAAGAACATTCTTCAGCTTTTGAAACTTGGGTGTATCTCATGCTCTATATGTCAGACCAAACAAAGGGCACCTTGCCTGAGGTAGGTTGGTAAGTTCATCCATTTCAAGACTGCCTTCTAGGATGATCCTGACTCTTGAAGGGTTCAGTAGAGGTGATGCCTGGTTTTGGACCAATGACCTGGAAATCTGCATCATCCAGATTCTATAGAGAGCTGAGAGACAAAAACAGTGTTGAGTGTCAATTACAATTTGTCTAAATATAGACAGAAAGACAGAGGTCTATAGATAAATAGTTAGCTGTAGAGGAACAGATAGATAGACAGGTGTAGCTAGACAGTCAGGTGTAAAGAAACAGACAGATAAAGAAAAGATACTCACAGAGCTACTTATGAAGAACTTAGAGCCTTGAGGGGACTTCCAATGATGTGTCTATGGCTGTTAGCTCAGGGTTCTGGAAGAGAGTGACATGCATGAGATAATTTGGGTTTAATTTCTCCAGGTTTTAAGAAATTTGTCTCTGACATTTTTGCCTTAAGTTATGGTCATATTTCAATATTTATTTTCACAAACAGTATAATGTACAAAGTTTAAATAATTTAATATTAATTTTTAATGTTCCTGATGCTACCAAGGACAAGGCTCAATCCTTGTGCTCTCTTCACACAGAGAAAAGGACAGTATTTGCATTTCCAATAACTTTATCTGTGAGGCTGGTAATGTCTGATATTAACTCTGAGGCCCAGAACATTTAACGAAGTAAAGGAAACTGTTAACCTCAGCCAAACCACTAGGACCAGCACAGATTAAGAATATAAAAGTTCATTTGTCTAGTTAGAAAACTGTGTTTGGTTTACAGTTGAACACACCACCTTTACACTTTGTAATGACTCTAAAATCCACACACTGTAATTTATTTTCTAACATAAGATAAGCATAAAATCATTTTTCTTTTCAGTCACTTATTTATGGAAAACAACTCATTCTGTGAATCTTAGTGCCAGGCTGCCACTGTAAATAAGAAGTTGTTCTTAATGACTCTCTAGGTTAAATAAACATATAGGTCAAATAATCATAGTCTATTAGACATTGCCACAGTTTTCTTCAGCTGCTCAGCTGGGGCTCTCCACACAGTGGAGCTGGACGAGATGAGTGACGAGACTAAGAAGAATACACTGAAAATACATTTTCTAAACTCTTACCACAGCAACACACCTACGTAACACAGTTAATTTACTGCTCAAATCCACATTTTGTTCATTAAATACCAATGATTCCAAATGCAAACAGAACTTCCTCTACATTCACTAACTACGTCAAAGCATGGCAAACCTGCTTCAATATCGAGGCATACGTTCAAAATCTAGCTCATGTTTTCTCTTCAAGAGGAACACAGAGTCAGTCAGAGCATAATGACTGTCAAAATACTAACAGCTGATGGCATTACAGAAACAGAATAACTCTCCATGTGTCAGTTCTACCAGCAAACAATAGACACTATGACATTCACTGTCTTTCTCCTGGAAACTGCTACATTTTCTGATTGAGTGTCAAATGTGTGTGTTTTTGGTGCCATACTCTCTACAGGTGAAAGACTGATATATAGTGTGTGGTAGAGAAGAAAACAAGAGTTCATGACAGACTTGGTGCAGTAACAATGTTTATTACAGTACACTCTCTGAATTAAAGGTACAGTACAGGTACATTACTGTCACTAAAACTACAAACAGTGTAGTGTATCTTTAAAGGTACAGCAGTGGTGTTAAAGTCCACTTCATTATATGAAGTCTAGCTGTGTTCCCTGAAGGTTCATTACATTCTCTTCTCCAGAAGGAGAGGGGGATCTCTGTAATCTTTCATTATACGACTGTGGAGAATAAAAGAACACAATAAAAGTCCTGGAGATGAAATGGGGCGAATGACATCGACAAAACTGTAACATCTACAACTGTGATACAATCATGTTCCCTAACTTGTGTTTATTGTTAGTCAGAAAACATGTTATTTCTTTCTAATTCAAGTAATAAGGTTTAAAAGACCGTTGCCCCCCTCCCAACGGTGTTGGAAAACTCTAATAGGTGTCTTGCCTGTGACGTAGATGGTGGACAACAACTCTAGAAGTTGCACTTAATTTAATGCAAAATGACGAAAAGGTGTGTTGTTTTTGGCTGCAATCATTCAATGTACAGTGGGACATCTGTGCACAAATGACCCAAAGATCCCAAAATATCCAGAAAATGGACTAAATTTGTCCACTTTAAATGGGCACTTTGGAAAGGACCATCCGCTCACTCCGTTATCTGTAGCTCATTTCACTGGCGCTTTTCCAACAATATGGGGATGTAAAGAAACCAACGAAAGGTGTTCAAGAGCCTCTGTAACATGGAGGTAAAGGACACTTACTTCGCCTATTTTCGTTTGTGTTAGTTAACGTTAGCTTGACTTGCTAAACTCGGTGGCTCAGATTATATTAGGCTGCATTACGGAAGTTTATAGTGTCGGATGAATTCGAGTTCGACTTCGATAACATTTACAAGAATAACGGTGCCTCTAAATTTGAGTTTAGCTTATTGCTAGGCTATTGTCATGAATAATGTTGGTTATTTAGCTAGATACTGTCATAACAGTCAGTCATAACGGTCAGTCATAACGGTGTTTTACCGCGGCGTTGTTCAGCTGTTGTCCACCAGTGACGTCACATGGTTGCGTTCAAGAATTTCCGTAGCGAGCTCGGGTTTTTCCGGCAATTTAATAAAATTGTCAGTTTTAAAGCAAATTAAGCAGCTATTTTCATTTTAAACCATACTTATATATGTCAGTAAATAAAATAATGTGAAATATTCATGGAGGTTCATTAAGTGGTGCTCAGCCTTTAAATTAACCTATCTGCGTTTTCTTACTGCAGTCCATCTTTACTTAATTACATAAAGAAAATGAATTAGTTCATGTTCATAGTTAATTTTGAAAAATTTAGCCAACTCCACAGCTCCAAAGTAATCTACTTCACATGCTTTTGTTATTTTTTTTTCTCTCAATGAATATGCTTCTATCATTTTCAATATAACCTCCTTCAACCCATTAATCACTAGCCCAAAATCACTGCTACTCCCTAACAAAGAATTAGTGTATGTGGAATTATATATTTATAACATTACATTACATCAAAAACCAGCACTGAGTTTGAAAATGTATTTTAACCTACTTAGCTAGTACTTCTTAATGTGTTTAAGCAGGTTATTTTTTAATTTTATTTATTTATATAGTGCTTTTCACAACTGATGTTGCCACAAAGCAGCTTCACAGAATTCCAGTAAGACTAAGATTTGACATGAAATGTAAAAAACTAAATTTAAAACTCTCAAGTGAGCAAGCCAGGGGGTTGTGACTGAAAAGTGACTGAAAAGAAAAAATGATTTTATGCTTATCTTATGTTAGAAAATTAATTACAGTGTGTGGATTTTAGAGTCATTACAAAGTGTAAAGGTTGTTTGTGTTCAACTGTAAACCAAACACAGTTTTCTAACTAGACAAATTAACTTTTATATTCTTAATCTGTGCTGGTCCTAGTGGTTTGGCTGAGGTTAACAGTTTCCTTTACTTCATTAAATGTTCTGGGCCTCAGAGTTAATATCAGACATTACCAGCCTCACAGATAAAGTTATTGGAAATGCAAATACTGTCCTTTTCTCTGTGTGAAGAGAGCACAAGGATTGAGCCTTGTCTTTGGTAGCATCAGGAACATTAAATATTGACATTAAATTATTTAAACTTTGTACATTATAATGTTTGTGGAAATAAATATTGAAATATGACCATAACTTAAGGCAAAAATGTCAGAGACAAATTTCTTAAAACCTGGAGAAATTAAACCCAAATTATCTCATGCATGTCACACTCTTCCAGAACCCTGAGCTAACAGCCATAGACACATCATTGGAAGTCCCCTCAAGGCTCTTAGTTATTCATAAGTAGCTCTGTGAGTATCTTTTCTTTATCTGTCTGTTTATTTATACCTGCCTGTCTAGCTACATGAGATACACCCAAGTTTCAAAAGCTGAAGAATGTTCTTGTTGTGTACGAAACATTTCTGAACATTGCAAAAGTGCACGTAAAGTGCTTGTTTTATTTTGTATCACTTTTAGACTGTTCTGCTGCTGCACTGTCAGTAAACTCAACATGGTGCTAACTTTTGCTGTCACTGTAATGGTACTCTCAAGGGTATATGTTCACTTCCCTTTAGTTCAGGAACATAATTGTAAGTTATTTTATTATAATTGTGGATTTTTAAATTGTGTTGATTTCATACGCCTCCTTTCATCTCCTGGACTTACATTGTGTTATTTTATTTTACACAGTGATTCCCACAAATATTCATCTCTTTTTCTGTAGAAGGCAAGGCAAGGCAAGTTTATTTATAGAGCACCTTTCATACAAAAGTAATTCAAAATGCTTTACAGAAAAAAAACTGTTAAATTAAAAGCCAGAATAAAAATCATAGAAGTCCAACAAAACAATTACATAAAAAGATTAAAATGAGTAAATGATTAAAAATGATTAAAACAATTTAAAATGATATAATAAAAGAAAAGAACTGAAGTGCCATTACAGAATAAAACTGCAGAGTGTTTTAAACTGAGCTGTAGCTGCTCAAACAGGAATGTTTTAAGCCTTGATTTAAAAGTGTCTAAAGTCAGGGCTTCAGACACTTTAGAAACGCTGCTTCTCCATGTTTAGTTTTGACCTGAGGTGAGAACCGTGATGCGGTCCGTGGGTATGCGGAGGTTCAGTTCAGGTAAATGTGCCAATGTGCCAAATCACCACTTTGGTATTTTGTTTTTTATTGACTTCCTGTTTTTTACATATCACTGTGAAAGTGTGTGCGTCTGTTTGTAGGGTCTTATGCCAGATCTCTGGTACTTTGCCATATTCCTTTCCAAGTAAATATGTACAACATGAATGGACATTTCAGTATAATTGAAATAGACTTTCCTGGAACTCACTTTCCTGGTACATCACATGGTCAAAAGAACTCTTTAACCGATTCATATCCAGTCTTTATTGTGCAACATACTTTTATTTTATCTGAGTTTCTTCACAATCATTTTTAAAATGCCTCCTGATTCATTACAAATATTCTTCACATGACTGCGTGTGGATGAATGTCTTTCTCTGTCTGTTGCTGATAAAGGGCTTATTATGCAGTTATAGTCCCAGCTCATGTCTTTACAAGTCTAAGATTTAAAGAAGGTCAGAGCTCAGTGGGAGGATGAATGAGGTGCTCAGAGAAATGAGACGTTCTGAAACCTTTAACTGATGTTTAGACCTGTGATAACACTCTGTAGTCAGTTCTGTGCCAAATGTAAATAAAAACAGAACACAGTGATAAGCAAATCATTTAAAACCTAACTTTAATGGAAATGATGATAAAGTCAATGTTTCACATGTTGAAACTAAGAAACTGTGTTTTTTTCTGTTTTTGTTTTTGTTTTTGTTTTTTCATTCACCAATTTTGAATTTTGAAAAGGTTGGGACTGAAAACAAAACACTGGTAAATCCTACAAAAATATAAATGTGGTTAAGTAGTGACAGGACAATGACATATTTGGGTTTAAGGAGAGTGTCTATGAGAGGCAGAGTCTGTCAGAAGTAAAGATGGGGAGGGGTTCACTGCTCTGTCAAAAACTGTGTGGATAAACAGTGAAATAATTCAAGAATAATCTTTCTCAACCTTAAATATTAAAGAACCTGGGGATTTCATCATCTACAGCCCCATAATATCATTAGAAGATTCAGAGAATCCAGAGACATTGCTATATGAAAGACACAAGGTCCAAAACCAGTATCTGAAGGCCATTGCAGTGGATTAATATTTGGAGGATTTTGTTTTGTCAAGAAATCTCTAATTATAATTAATAATACCTTTAGGTAGTAATCTGGGTCTGGTGCAACTTGGAGCGGGTGGAAGCTGAGGGCGGGGACCCTGGCGTTCTGATCCTCGGTTCCTGAAACTGGCTCTTGGAACATGGAATGTAACCTCTCTGGTGGGAAAGGAGCTTGAGCTGGTGTGTGACCTTCAGAGGTATCAGCTTGATATAGTCGGGCTCACCTCGACACAGAGTATGGGCTCTGAAACCGATCTCTAGGTGGTGATCAGCTCAGCACCTCTCTTCACCGGAAAGTCAGAGTGGCGGAAGGTGTCTGGATTGAAGGTCTCAGAATCCCCTGTCTGCTTTTTGCGGATGACGTAGTCTTGTTGGCTTCATCGAGCCGGGACCTACAGCTCTTGCTGGACCAGTCTGCAGCCGAGTGTGAAGTGGTACGGATGAGAATCAGCACCTCTGAATCTGAGTCCATGGTACTGAGTCAGAAAAGGGTGGAGTGCTCTCTCCAGGTTGGAAGTGAGAACCTGCCTCAAGTGGAGGAGTTTAAACACCCCTGGGTCTTGTTCACGAGTGAGGGAAAGATGGAGCGGGAGATTGACAGGCGGATTGGTGCAGCGTCAGCATTAATGCGGGCTCTGTACCGGTCCATTGTGGTGAGAGAGAGCTGAACAGAAAAGCAACGTTCAATCTACGTCCCAACCCTCACCTATGGTCACGAGCTTTGGGTAGTGACAGAAGGAATGACATGGAGTTTTCTCAGCAGGCCATTTGGACTCTCCCTTAGAGACAGGGTTAGGAGCTCAGACATCTGGGAGAAACTCAGAGTGGAGCCACTGCTCCTCCACGTTGAGGGGAGCCAGTTGAGGTGGTTCGGGCGTCTGGTCCATGTGACGTAGGTGTGTTGCTGTGGTAAGAGTTTAGAAAATGTATTTTCAGGGTGTTCTTCTTAGTCTCGTCACTCATCTCGTCCAGCTCCACTGTGTGAATCAGAGAGCCCCAGCTGAGCAGCTGAAGACAACTGTGGCAGTGTCTAATAGACTATGATTATTTTGTTTATTTAACCTAGAGAGTCATTAAGAACAGCTTCTTATTTACAGTGGCAGCCCGCGAGTTTGATATGATTGGCACTTTTCAGTGTTGTGTGCGGAGCTAAACGAACCTACCAATCACGGTGGGATATATTCAGGGTGCGATTTGCCGGTGGGGATGATGGGGACTTTCCCACCCTCTGGTTTACACGTCCCACCCTCTGCTGAATTATTTTTATCCTCCTATGATATGTGCCTCAGCGCTTGTATAGCCGGGTCAGCGTCTCAGCACCATGGACAGCGCTGTGTGCGCGTATTCAGACAGGAACAGGGAAACCGCTGAGGTGTGTTGCTGTGGGCGTGTCCTTACCTGCTGAATGTAACCGCTGTGAAACAACCAGGAAACTTTTTATTTCTCTGATTAATAACAGCTTTATCGAGGCCGGCGCTCTCTCTTTGTTGTTACTCTATGTCTCTCTACCAAAGCGCTCTCTCTCTCAAATAAAACTTTCGGCCCAAATTCAATTTTCCCTCTATTGATGTAAACAACGTGAAGTGAGGAGAGAGAGAGAGAGACGGGCGGCGGCTCCTTCCCGACCCAGGGCTTCTCTCTCCCTCCGATCCGCCAGAATAGAGAAGCACCGTCTTGGTGTTCCGAGTTCCTCAAAATAGGCTCTATATCATTAATTAAAATTGTATTATATTTAAAAACTATATTTTTTATTTTTTAAGTTCACGTTCTAACTTAAACTGTGGTGTTTTTCACAAATTTAACAATTAAAAAAAAAAAAAATTAAGTTCACGTCACAAAGCGGCTTCACAGAATTCCAGTAAGACAAGATTTGAAATGAAATGTAAAAACAAATTGTAAAGCCCTCAAGTGAGCAAGCCAGGGGCGACAGTGGCAAGAGAAATCTCCCCCAGCTGAGGAAGAAACCTTGGGAGGAACCAAGGCTCACAAGGGGTGACCCATCCTCCTCTGGTCAATCTACTGGTGATAATAGTTAGTAGTCCGTGAGAACTTCAGTGTAGGGGCAGCTTCAAGGCACTTGGTGGTTGCTGGAGCGTGGGCAGCTGATCTGTAGCGTGGAGGAGGATCTCGACAGTCATCCATCAGTTTCCAGACGGACAGGTGGGCAGTCGTTTACTCGGAAAGATGTAAAGGGATGGAATTAGTTTTGAACTGTTTTGTGTTTGTAAAGTAGAAAATATGAAAATTTCCAGAGTGTGGCTAATGACTCCGGCAGATCTGACTATGACAGCTTTAACTAAAAGGAGAGAACCAAAAGGACACACAGACATGGGAGCATCCTGAAACACTGGCATCCCTCCACTCCACCGTCAACAAACCTGAGTGATCGCGAGAAGCGGCGGGACGACAGCACCAGCGTCTCAGTTTACTATAATTCCCCGTGTCCATGCACCCCCCGGATCTGCCGCCTTTATCTATGGGGGAGCATTAGCTACCAAATGATAAACTAAACAAATGAGTTTTTAGCCTACATTTGAAGATTGCGACTGTGTCTGAGTCCCGAACATTTTCTGGAATATATGCATCCCGCTTTTCGCTTCACGCGCTTCGGCGTCCAGTCTGAACCCGGAAGTTGCTGCTCAACGGGACAGAAAAAGAAGCGGAAAAGGCTCATCGGCTAAACACTGAAACTGAAACTTCAACGCAACAGCGACACCAAGTGGAATTATATATATTATACAGCCCCAAACATGTCTTTTTCAAAGCCTGCAGTGAAGAGAAAGATTTGTGATGAGCACAGACAATTTCAGGAAAAGTGGGAAGTGCAATATTTCTTTGTTGAGCACAGGGGCATCCCGACGTGTCTTATTTGCACAGAGAAAGTTGCAGTGCACAAAGAGTACAATTTGAAACGTCATTACACAACTAGACATGCTGAGGAGTATGCAAAATACCAGGGAGATGAGAGAGACAACCGGGTTGCTAATCTTAAAACATGTCTACTGAGGCAAGAAGATTTCTTTAAGAAAGCAACCAAAGAGAACGATGCAGCAGTCGAAGCTAGCTACGTGGTTAGTGAGATGATTGCTAAAGCAGGAAAGCCATTCATAGAAGGTGAATTTCTCAAAAAGTGCATATTACAGGCTGCAAGTATTGTCTGTCCAGAAAAGAAAGGTCAGTTTAGCAACATCAGCCTTTCTGCCAACACCGTGGCAGAGCGCATTTCTGACCTGTCAAGTGACGTTTATGATCAACTGTGTGAGAAAGCAAAACGTTTCAGTGTATACTCAGTCGCTCTTGATGAGTCCACAGACATCACCGACACTGCCCAGCTCGCAATCTATGTCCGTGGTGTTGATGACAATTTTGAAGTTACAGAGGAGTTGCTCACAGTAATTCCAATGCATGGCCAGACCACCGCTCAGGAGATATTTCACCAGCTGTGTGATGCCATTGAGAATGCCGGTTTGCCATGGAAGAGGTTTGTTGGAATAACAACCGATGGAGCGCCATCAATGACAGGGAGGAAAAATGGACTGGTGGCACTTGTTAAAAAAAAACTGGAAGAGGAGAGTGTGGAGGAGGCCATTGCTCTGCACTGCATTATCCATCAGCAGGCCCTTTGCAGCAAATGCCTGAGGTTTGACAATGTGATGTCTGTAGTTGTGAAATGCATCAACCAAATCAGATCCAGGAGCTTAAAGCACAGATGGTTCCGTGCTTTATTAGAGGAAATGGAGTCACAATATGGGGATGTGCTCTACTTCACCGAGGTACGTTGGCTCAGCAGTGGAAACATATTGAAGAGATTTTTTGAGTTGAGAGCGGAAGTGAAAGCCTTCATGGAGAAAGATGGGGTTGCTGTTCCCATGCTAAGTGATCCCAAATGGCTCATGGACTTAGCTTTTCTTGTTGATATTACACATGAGCTTAATGTACTGAACAAGAAGTTACAAGGCCAGGGGCAACTTGTCAGTGCTGCCTATGACAACGTGAGAGCATTCTCTGCAAAACTTATGTTATGGAAAGCCCAGCTTTCTCAAACAAACCTTTGCCATTTCCCAGCATGCAAGGCACTCATGGATGCAGGCACACCATTCAGTGGTGAGAAGTATGTGGATGCCATTTTGATGCTACAGGAGGAATTTGATCATAGATTTGCAGACTTCAAGACGCACAGAGCCGCATTTCAAATTTTTGCGGACCCCTTCTCCTTTGATGTGCAAGATGCCCCCCCTGTGCTTCAAATGGAGCTCATTGACCTGCAGTGCAACTCTGAACTCAGAGCCAAGTTCAGGGAGGTGAGTGGAAAAGCAGACAAGCTCGGGCAATTTTTGAGAGAATTGCCTCCCAGCTTCCCTGAGCTTTCCCGAATGTTCAAGCGGACCATGTGTCTTTTAGGGAGCACATGTGCGAAAAGCTCTTCTCTACCTTGAACTTCAATAAGTCCAAGTACAGGTCCAGACTTACTGACGAGCATCTTCAAGCCCTACTGAGGGTCTCAACTGCCTCCTCCCTTAAGCCAAATGTGGCTCGGCTGTGCAAGAGGAAGCGCTGCCAGATCTCTAGCAGTAAGAAGTAGGCAGAAGAAGCCATGTTCATAACTGTTTATGTTCAATGTTCCATTCATGTTCAGAAAGTTAAAGGTTAAAGAACTGTTAATACAGACATTTGAATCTGAATAATAATAATTACATTTCTCTAGTCAGAAACTATATGTGGTTTCTTCAGTGTTCTATATCTGCTGTATTATTATTATTATTATTATTATCATTATTATTATTTTCATTTTATTTATTTATTACTGATTGATTTAATTTTTTTTTCTTATGAATTGTTAATTTATTTATTTTTTCATCTTATTTTGTGTTAAAAAATAAAAATAAAGACATTGGATAACATTGGAATGTTTTTGTAAGAGCTTTTCTTGTGGAAAACCTGATGCAGCCCAGCCTCACCCAGACTCTACCTCCAGCGGCCCCCTGGTAAATTGAGTTTGAGACCCCTGGCCTAGAGTCTATGCACATGGCGGAACTGCGCACTGAGCTCAACAAGCTGCACCCAAATGAAGGCATGGTCAAGATGGACCCCGAGGTCCAGACAGGACACCTGTACGAGCTGCGGTTGGCCGAGGCAGGTAAGGGCCCCAAGGCCGGCACAAAATCGCACTCTTGCATACCTTGCAATCTCACGGGAGACACCTGCATGCAGTGCGGCAAAGACTTCAGCACTTTGGGTAACCTGAAAACTCACCAGTGAATCCACACCGGAGAGAGGCCTTACACCTGCTTGCAGTGTGGCAAGAGGTTCAAGAGTGCGGCCAGGCAGGCAACCTGAAGAGACACCAGCTCATCCACACGGGGCAGAAGCCCTACACCTGTGCCCACTGCCTCAAAGGCTTCACCAAGGTGCACCACCTCCACTCGCACCAGAGGCTCCACACGGGTGACACCAAGTGAGGCAAGAGCTTCTGCCAGTCAAAGGAACCGAAAGCCTACCAGCTGAGCCACACCGGGGAAAGGCCCTTCTGCTGCTCGCACTGCGGCAAGACCTTCGCCAAGGAGATGAGTTTCCGCCACCACCAGCAAGTTCACATGGGTGAGGAGCCCTTCAACTGCTGCCATTGCGGCAAGAGCTTCAGCCAGTCAGGCCACCTTAAAGCACACGAGCAGATCCATAAAAGAGAGAAACCCGACCTCAGCAGCTGCAGTAACGACAGTAGCTAAACACCTCTTAAGCTCGCAAAGTATTATTCTTTCTTTTCTTTATACATTTGTTGACAGTGAGACCTGGAGGGGCATGATTGGGAGGAACAGCCCCGCTGATCTGAATCAGAGTGGTGTTCAGTTATTGGATCCCCTATGCCCATCACAGTTTTGTGGATCTGGAGAAGCCATTCGACCATGTCCCTCTGGATATTCTGTGGGGGTTGCTCTGGGTGTATGGGGTATTGGGCTCTTTGCTACAAGCCATCCAGTGCCTGTATAAACAGAGCAGTAGTCTGGTTCGTATGGCTGGCAGTAAGTCCGACTGGTTTCCAATTGGAGTTTGACTCCATCAGGGCTGCCCGTTGTCAAGGGTTCTGTTCATAATTTTTATGGACAGAATTTCTCAGCATAGCCAAGTGACGGAAGAAGTCCGGATCGGTGGTCTCAGGAGCCCATGTCTGATTTTGTGGATAATGTGGTCTTGTTGGCTTCATCGAGCTGGGACCTACAGCTCTTGCTGGACCAGCTTGCAGCTGAGTGTGAAGCGGTAGGGATGAGAATCAGCACCTTCAAATCTGAGTCCATGGTACTCAGTTAGAAAAGAGTAGAGTGCTCTCTCCAGGTTAGAAGTGAGATCTTGCCTCAAGTGGAGGAGTTTAAATACCTCGGGGTTTTGTTCACGAGTGAGGGAAAGATGAAGCAGGAGATCGGTGGATTGGTGCAGCGTCAGCAGTAATGCGGGCTCTGTACCGGTCCGTTGTGGTGAAGAGAGAGCTGAGCAGAAAAGCAAAGCTCTCGATTTACCGTTCAATCTACGTCCCAACCCTCACCTATGGTCACAAGCTTTGGGTAGTGACCGAAAGAATGACATCGTGGGTACAAGCGGCTGAAAAGAGTTTTCTCCGCAGGGTGTCTGAACCCTCCCTTAGAGACAGGGTTAGGAGCTCAGATACCCGGGAGAGACTTGGAGTGTAACCGTTGCTCCTCCACGTCGAGAGGAGTCAGTTGATGTGGTTCAGGCACCTGGTCCAGATGCCTCCTGGACGCCTTACTGGTGAGGTGTTCCTGGCATGTCTAACAGGGAGGAGGCCTCGGTATACCCACGGAGGAGCTGGGATCAGTGGCTGGGGAGAGGGAGGTCTGGGTTCTTTACTCTGACTGCTTCCCCCGCGACCCGGACTCAGATAAGCGGTGGATAATGGATGGATGGATGGATACTAGATTTGTTCATTTCTCTGCAGAAAAGATTTCTTCATTTTTATTTTCAGAGGAACCACCTTTAAAATCTTTGCTGTGTGTGTGTGTGTGTGTGTGTTGTCTCTGTGGCTGTGTGTGTGTGTGTGTGAGTGAGTGTAGTTTGCTGATGAGATTAATTTACATTGTCCTGAGCTTGTAAATAGATTGAAATGATCCATTTTAAAGTAATGTTCAAATATATACATGTTATCATTGAATTTATATTAAATTATATTTATAATATTCGGTGGATGGTAATAAAAAATAAAAAAGTGAATGTGTAATCTCAGGGACACTGATGGACCACAGAGTGGAAAGAAAGGAACAGCTTCAGGAAACTACAGTGGAGGAAAAGCCCAGCAAGACACACTATTAACCTGTAGATTGTTTCTATGGAAACAGTTTGAGTAACCACTACTCAAAAGAAATTATATTTTTTTGCATTATTTAAAATGTTTTAGTATGTGCTCCTATTTTGAGAGAATAACTGACTGCACTAATATTTTTAATTTGAACGAACTTAAAATATCAATTTGTAGCCGGGACCACACCCTATAGCACTTTGCCAGATTTTCATTGGTCAGTTCCAATGAGCCTAGTCTTGGTTTGTTTTGTGGAAGACCCTGTACAAGTTTGGAAGCCTTTTTCTCATTTTTACACAATAAGATTTGGTGTTTTCTGCATTTTACTTTTTTCCTTGGGCAAATACCTTTTTAGGACATAGATTTCATTTCTTCTTTTCTTCAGAGAAGAGCTAATTACAGTCACAAATTACAGCTGACTGAGTCAAACAAGATGTCTTTCTTTTCCCTCAAGCTCTTTTTCACATTCTGGAAATTGGTGAGTTGTTTTCCATAAGTAAGTGACTGAAAAGAAAAATGATTTTATGCTTATCTTATGTTAGAAAATTAATTACAGTGTGTGGATTTTAGAGCCATTACAAAGTGTAAAGGTGGTTTGTGTTCAACTGTAAACCAAACACAGTTTTCTAACTAGACAAATGAACTTTTATATTCTTAATCTGTGCTGGTCCTAGTGGTTTGGCTGAGGTTAACAGTTTCCTTTACTTCGTTAAATGTTCTGGGCCTCAGAGTTAATATCAGACATTACCAGCCTCACAGATAAAGTTATTGGAAATGCAAATACTGTCCTTTTCTCTGTGTGAAGAGAGCACAAGGATTGAGCCTTGTCCTTGGTAGCATCAGGAACATTAAATATTGACATTAAATTATTTAAACTTTGTACATTATACTGTTTCTGAAAATAAATATTGAAATATGACCATAACTTAAGGCAAAAATGTCAGAGACAAATTTCTTAAAACCTGGAGAAATAAAACCCAAATTATCTCATGCATGTCACGCTCTTCCAGAACCCTGAGCTAACAGCCATAGACACATCATTGGAAGTCCCCTCAAGGCTCTAAGTTCTTCATAAGTAGCTCTGTGAGTATCTTTTCTTTATCTGTCTGTTTCTTTACACCTGACTGTCTAGCTACACCTGTCTATCTATCTGTTCCTCTACAGCTAACTATTTATCTATAGACCTCTGTCTTTCTGTCTATATTTAGACAAATTGTAATTGACACTCAACACTGTTTTTGTCTCTCGCTCTCTATAGAATCTGGATGATGCAGATTTCCAGGTCTTGGTCCAAAACCAGGCATCACCTCTACTGAACCCTTCAAGAGTCAGGATCATCCTAGAAGGCAGTCTTGAAATGGATGAACTTACCAACCTACCTCAGGCAAGGTGCCCTTTGTTTGTTCTGACAAATAGAGCATGAGATACACCCAAGTTTCTAAAGCTGAAGAATGTTCTTGTTGTGTACGAAACATTTCTGAACATTGCAAAAGTGCACGTAAAGTGCTTGTTTTATTTTGTATCACTTTTAGACTGTTCTGCTGCTGCACTGTCGGTAAACTCAACATGGTGCTAACTTTTGCTGTCACTGTAATGGTACTCTCACACCTGTCATCACAAAGTGCTTCGAGAGGCTCGTCATGAGGCACATCAAAACCCTACTTCCTGCATCACTGTCTGGTTTGGAAACTGCACTGTGGCAGATCGCAAGTCCCTCCAGCGGATCGTGAGGACAGCTGAGAAGATTATCGGTGTGTCTCTTCCCTCCATTACAGACATCTACACCACTCGCTGCACCCGCAAAGCACTCAGCATTGTGGGAGATCACACACACCCTTCACACACACTCCTCAACCTACTGCCGTCTGGAAAAAGGTATCGAAGCATTCGAGCCCTCACATCCAGACTCCGTAACAGCTTCTTGCATCCACATGCTATCAGACTCCTGAACACCTAGAGACTGAGACTGGACTGAAGAAGCACCCACCCACACACACACACACACACACACACACACACACACACTTCTTCACGCAAACACTGGTCTGCTGGACTGAAAATGAGTGTACTGTTTACACATATCCTGTTTACGTCATGGTTACATCCAGTTACTGTTTACAGCACAAATACACTTTAAATTGCAGTGTCCCCCCCCCCCCCCCCCCCCCCGTACTTGTGGTTTTGCATTGTCTTGTATTGCATTGTATTGTATTGTACTGTAGGGACATTGTTTTGTATTTTCTTAGCCATATCTTTTGCACTTTAATGTGTGTGCACTGTTTTATGTTTGCACTAGCTTTGCAGTAGTCGCACTTTAATGTTGTGTATTGTCTTATGTAGCACCTTGGTCCTGGAGGAACGCTATTTCGTTTCACTGTGTACTGTAAACACTGTATACTGCTGAAATGACAATAAACTTCTTGAACTTGAACTCTCAAGGGTATATGTTCACTTCCCTTTAGTTCGGGAACATAATTGTAAGTTATTCTATTATAATTGTGGATTTTTAAATTGTGTTGATTTCATACGCCTCCTTTCATCTTCTGGACTTACATTGTGTTCTTTTATTTTACACAGTAATGCCCACAAATATTCACCTCTCTTTCTGTAGAAGGCAAGGTAAGTCGAGTTTTTTTATAGACCATCTTTCACACAAAAGCAATTCAAAGTGGTTTACAGACAAAAAAAAACTGTTAAATTAAAAGCCAGAATAAAAATCATAAAAGTCCAATAAAACAATTACATAAAAAGATTAAAATGAGTAAATGATTAAAAATGATTAAAACAATGTAAAATGATATAATAAAAGAAAAGAACTGAAGTGCCGTTACAGAATAAAAGTGCAGAGTGTTTTAAACTGAGCTGTAGCTGCTCAAACAGGAATGTTTTAAGCCTTGATTTAAAAGTGTCTAAAGTCAGGGCTTCAGACACTTTAGAAACGCTGCCTCTCCATGTTTAGTTTTGACCTGAGGCAGGACTAAGTCTAGTTCCTAAAGATCTGAGAGCTCTGCTCCGCTCATATCTCTGTAGCAGATCTGATAAATACACTGCTCCTACCCCATTAAGACATTTATAGACCAGTAATGACACCTTAAAGTCTATTCTGTAACAGACTGGTCTCCAGTGTAAGGATTTGAGGATGAAGGGTGGGGGGGGGGGTGATCTCTTCTTTTGCTCCGAGGGAGACTCTGGGGCTGCATTTTGAATCAGCTGAAGATGTTTAATGGTCTTTTGTGGAAGTCCAGCTCAGAGACCATTACAGTAATCAATGCTAGAAATAAAATCATGGATAAGTTTCTCCAGCTCTGGTTTAGTCAGAAAATCTCTGATCTTACTGATGTTCTTAACATAGTGGGTGAGAGTGAATTGGTGGAGCAGTAATTTGGTTGTGTTCTCTTTGAATGCAATAGTTTGATGAAATTGAGATACATTGAATGGGGTAATTGTTTTAGGCCAGTGGAACTGAGGAATGGCCTTATATGGAGAGAGCTGCTACAAGATGGAAATTAGAATTGAATTAATAAAGTGTGTTGGAATGGTGTTGTTTCAGTTGGATGTTGAGCTTTAATGTTGCTCATTTGGGTTTAAGGAATTAACAATTGTTGCTCAGAAAAAGGGGTTGAATTTTATAGTCTATGGTGTTGAGATCTCTGTGAGGTACTATTACTTTATATGAGAAAAATAATAATGTTTAGCTGCCAACTGATAAATGAAGAATACTACCAATGTGTGAATATCGGATAACTCTGAGTGACATTGTTGCTTTCTGGGGTTTAAACATACCACTGCGATGTTTATATGTGAAGATTACAACATAGTACATTAATCTTATCTTAGTATATACATCTTAGGAACCAAGATGCAGGGTTGGAAATTTACTATCATGTGGTCATAGAATAGTATGGCCAAAGTCGTCTCTATTTTCTGAGGCGTCTGAGGTCCTTCAACATCTGCAGAACTATGCTGAGGATTTTTTATGAGTCAGTTGTGGCCAGTGCCATCCTATATGCTGTTGCATGTTTGGGCAGCGGGCTGAGGGTGGCAGATGCCAACAGACTTAATAAATTGATCCGTAGAGCCAGTGAGGTTGTGGGCGTAGAGCTGGACTCGCTGACGGCAGTGTCTGAGAGGAGGATGCTGTCTAAACTGCAGGCTATTATGGATAATGGCTCCCACCCTCTTTATCACATGGTAATGAGACACAGGAGCACGTTCAGTGCAAGACTCATTCAGCCAAAATGCACTACAGAGCGCCACAGGAGGTCATTCCTACCAGTGGCTACCAGACTTTATAACTCCACACTTAAAGCACGACACCTTTCACATGTACAGTAATAACAATAGAACAAATTTTTTAATTATGAGTGTAACAACTCAAATGTGCAATACTCTTACTGCTGTATACAGTATATCCGTATTTATTATTATAGATGTGTACATATTGTAAATTTCCTTTTGTGTTAAATTTTTTATTAGAGTGTTTATTCTTTTACAACTGGCTGCTACTGTAATAATTGCAATTTCCCCCTGGGATCAATAAAGTATTTCTGATTCTGATTCTGATGTGAAATGTTTATGATAAACTGGTTAAGCCGAACCAGATGTTAAAGGAAGCTGCATTGAGGATGAACTTATTGCCATCAATCACTTTAGACCCTTTTTAGGGGGGTTGAGATTAAGGTCATTTAGGCTTCAGGCCAATGAAGAGATTTGTTGGAGGTGTTTTACAATATTGAATGAAGGGTAAAAATTATATGAATGAACTAAATATTGGTAAATAAAATACAAATAAGCATATTGAATGTTTAATTACTAAGACGTAAGCTGAATGTATTAAATTTCTATTTGTCTTTTTATCTTGTGGGGTGTGTGTGTGTGTGTGTGTGAATTTTCTCATCTGTGAGGAGACGGTGAGACAGAACAGGAGGAAAAAGGGGGGTCAACATACCCAGAGCTGAGCAGACTGCACAAAGGCCAGTCATTTTATCCACAAACTTCTTTCACAAACACCTGCATTGATACATTTAGATTAAATCATTAATAAGTCTCATTATTAAAAAGTAATAATTGGAAATTCATTGATTTGTTAATCTATTTGCATTTAGTCCATTATTGGTGCTATAGTACATGACATAGACTTCTTCAAAGAAGGCTTGGCAATAGGTTGTTCATTTTTAAGATAATAATTTGATTATAAAGAATTAACAACGAGGTTTATGAAGAAAAATTATTATTTGTTTCTGATTTAAGCTTTGCTATAAGTGTAATGGGGTTGCAAATATTTAGTGGTAATCATATTTAGAGGTTCTTGTTGGGTTTTATATAAGCTTGTATATTCTTTAATTACAAGATAGTTACTGAATGTTTAATGAATCTACGTTTATGGTGCACTTAGTAGTTATATCACTTAGTAAAGGGGATTTAGTGGTGTGAATTGTATTGCATATTAAGGTTTGATTTCTCTGAAGTTGGCAAATTCAATTGGGGATTAATTTTAATTGATTGTGGTAATATAGTGGCCTATAAACAGAGGAAAGAGGGAGAGAAATAATTAATAAGTGTAAGTTGGGAACATATTTAGTCATTATTATGCCAAAAATGGGCACTAATGTTTCAAAAGGGGTTACTCCTGTTGATATAGTTAAGAAAAGTAATCCTTTAATAAAAGGCATTGCAAGAATATCAGAAAAATTTTATAAGCGATGGCCTGACATAGACCAACCATGGCCGGTAGAGGGGACACTTAATACAGATGTAATTAAAACAATAGAGGTACTTGTATCAACATATAAAGCAGGACAGAAGAAAGGGCGTCAAGGAGAAAAGCGAAAGGAAAAAAGAGAAATAGAGCTTGGCATTCTCCAGTTATTTGAACAAGAGAGTCAGAAACTGATGAAGGCGACGAAGGACAAGAGGGAGAAAAGTGTAGAAGCGATTAACCAACTTACGAAGAAAACCGAGAGACAGATGGCAGAAGTTAATGTGTCTTTTTCACATGTGGACTCAGTTAAGACACCACCACCTTATGAGAAGGAAGTGAAAACTGAAAAAGCCTATCCTCAGCTTCCAGTGATTAGTCAAGGAGGAAATTATCACATTGAAGACGAAGATGA
This sequence comes from Hoplias malabaricus, assembly GCF_029633855.1. NCBI lineage: Eukaryota > Metazoa > Chordata > Actinopteri > Characiformes > Erythrinidae > Hoplias > Hoplias malabaricus. Next base: position 51,179,667 of record NC_089805.1, read on the forward strand.
ATGCATCATTGAAACAGGACAAGCAGAGACAACGATAAAACTGTATCCGAGTTCCAAAAGCAAGAAGAAAACTCGACGTCTGCAGACTAGAGGTGAACTGAGAATGAGAAGGAGGACCATTGGAGATGAGGATCTGAGTGACCAGGAGGAGGCCATGGGTGGATATGATCCAGCCATCAGACGAATGCTGGCTAAAGCAGAAAAAAGAGGAGATGTGAGTAGAAGGAAAGAGGACTCGAGATGGAAGTTCTGATGAAACAGTGAATGAAGAAAGTGATGATGGATGGAAGAGTAAGTTACCGTTCCCAGGTCTGGTCAGATGATTCGGACAATCGGGTTTGAGGGAGTAAAACAGCTGATTCCTCTCACAGAACCAATTGAGCTCTGCTATAAACATCTGAAGACAATACCCATACTGGTATCAGAACATACACCTATTGCACTTTTGGGAAGAGATGCTTTGTGCAGACTGAACTGTACAATAAAGTGTACACCAGACGGCTGCCTGGTGGAAGTGCCAAGTGAAATGATTGATCAATTGATGATGAAAACAGAGACTGAAGCTTCTTCAGTATTTTGGATTGGAAATCTTAGCGAAGAATTCTTGGAACCAGCCAAGATATGGGAGAAGTTTATTGTAGCAAACATGCCTGATGCAAAGACTCCAGAGTATCCATTTCATTGTACACTGAAATATTTTAAGGATGCTGAACAATCAGATGCAGAACAATGGCTGAGTCATCAACCAAAGCAAGTTGAATTACGCTCATGTTGCATAATTTTTGGACCACAAGGAGCTGCTATGAAGATAGACAAAAATGATTACTTGCATAAAGAGTTTGAGATGGGAAAAAGTGTACCACATGTGACTTTGCTGGTGTCTGAAGATTGTGAGCAGAAACAAATAGGTGAAATGATGGCAGAAGCAGAAGAAGTTGTCTTTAAACCGCTTAAAGAGAATCTTTCCATCTGGAGGAGTGAAGATCAGCGATTTATTAAGATTATGATTACTGCTCAAGGACAAGCACAGCCACAAGTCATCAGGATGACACATGAATCACTTTACAATGAGAAGATGGATTCAAACTCTTTGAAAGAGGAAATGCTGCGATATGTTCCAAAATGTTTATGGTCACAACATAGCACTGACATTGGATTTGTGAAGTCAGCTCAACCAGTGAAAGTTGAACTCTGACCAGGAACAAAACCTCCGTGGAAGCCTCAGTATCCTTTGAATGAAGAAGCAATCAAAGGGATCGAACCACACATTGAAGGTCTTGTGAAGGCAGATGTTCTGAAGATAACACAGAATCCGCAGAGTAATACACCTTTGTTGCCTGTGAAGAAGCCAGATAACTCTTATCGTTTAGTACAAGATTTGAGAGCAGTAAATGAAGTAGTAGCAGACTTTCCAGCAGAAGTGCCAGATCCACATGTTTTGTTAGCCCAAATTCCTCCGGATGCAAAGTATTTCACAGTATTAGATTTATGTGGTGCATTTTTTAGTGTTCCACTAAGTGTAGAAAGTCAGGGTTTATTTGGGTTCACATACAAGGGACAATTCTATGAGTATAAGAGATTACCACAGGGATATAAACATAGTCCTCACATTTTCAATAAAGTATTGAAAGATGATTTAGTTGGGGTAGATCAGAAGTTAAAAAGTACTGTCATTCAATACATGGATGATATTCTTCTTAGTGCACCAGATGAGGAAACAGGTCATAAACTAAGTGTAAAGATGCACAAACTGTTGTCAAGTTTTTGTGCAGAGAAGTCATAAGCAGGTGGGGACTTCCAGATAGAATATCCTCAGATAATGGGAAAGAGTTTGTGGATAAAACGGTGAAATTAATTTTGCAAAAATTGGGAATTAAACAGGGTCTGGGAGCTGTGTACCATCCGCAAAGTCAAGGGATTTGTGAATTTGTGAAAAAATGAATGGTGTCTTGAAAAATCGGATTGTTAAAATCTGTCAGCACACGGGGTTAAATTGGATAGCAGCACTTCCATTAGCATTAATGGTGTGTCGCTCAAGTGAGCTGCGTGATTTACACATGACTCCTCATGAGTTGATGACAGGCAGACGAATGCCAACGCCATGTTTGCGTACAAGTGGGAAAGGTCCAAGTTTAGCTCTTTTAGAAGATGATATGAGAGCATATGTTTCATACTTAGCTAATTTACATAAAAGAATATCCACATACGTTTCAGAAAAGCAAAGAAAAAAGGAGGAGCTGGATGAGCTGGATGAGCTGGATGAGCTAAGGAAGAATACAGTGCAGCCTGGAGACAAGGTGTTTGTAAAGGTATTTAGAAGAAAATGGTATAACGAACGCAGAGAAGGACCTTTTGAAGTTGTTCGCAGTACTGGAATGGCAGTTCAAGTCATGGGGTCTCCAACGTGGTATCATTTATCTCACTGTGTTAAAGCACCAAGTGAAGAGGAGCCTTTCTCAAAGGGAGGAGAGGTTGCAGGTTCAGGAGAACCAAAAGAACATGAGGGAGAAGAGGTTGAAAATAACATGCAAGAAACAAACCAGAGTGTGGGAGATTGAGGAGGATTGTCAAGAGGAGATTGTCCTTGGTTTGGATGATGCTGAAGACTCTGTGTATATTTCTGACGATGCCAGACATGACACAGCAGATTGTTTGGAGAAATTGAATTTCAATATGTCCCAGGAACAGCAGGTCCCATTCCAGAAAGCAGTAATTCCATTTCAAAACAGTTCAGAGACTTGGATCAAGAGAAGAGTCCAAGACCAGTTCAGAAAAAGGTTAGACCTAAACGGTATGAGAACTAAAGAGAATGAAACTTTAAAGAATTTTACTTTTCCAGTGTCAAAAGTTAGTGAGGGGGAAAATGGATCACATCTAACTACACTAGTGCCTTTGACAATTTCAACAACGTCATCACCTTTCAAGATAGTGGTTAAAGCTAAATTAGGTAAAGCAGTTCATCTTCCCTGTAAATGTGGAAGATTTAACACAGGGAGTAATAGTCCTCCTGAGTGGAAAAATAGTCGTGGTAAAAAAGTGGTGTTAACAGGACCTGAAGTTGCTCATTTGCCTCATGACCAGAGAAAATATCTTTTGTTTAATGCCTTTAGGTGGTTCAGAGTTAGAGATGATTGTTCAATTCTTTTACATAATGTTACATGGGAAGATCAAGGGGAATACACTTGTACTTATTTGGAACCAGAGCTTAAATTTGTGCCATTTCAAAATGTGTGGAGAGAAGGTTACATAACTCGTACAGTGATAGTGATGATAAAGGACCAGAGACCTATTGAAGTTTTTACATCTACTAAAAGAGTTCAGGACCAAACCACTATGGCAATGACTTTAAAGGTTACTAAAGAACAAATTAAGGCAATTACTTTGGCTCCAGAAATAAGTAAAGGAAATAATGTAACTAATCGGATTATTACTTTAGATATGCCATTAAAGGAGATGAATAGCACTACATTGCCAATGATAACTTCTGTTTTGGGTACATCTGAATCTAGCACAACTGTTGAAAATGGAAAAATAACAAGATCACATAATGTTGTAAAAGAAACCCAGACTCCAGAACTAATGTCCTTTCCATTGCAGAAGGAAATAAACATAACACAGGGTCCAGAGTTAAATGTGATACATGAAGTGAATATCAGTCAAGTGACTTTTGAAGCTAGAAACCCAATGGAAGACATGAATTCAAAGGGTTTAGTAACCACTGAGAAAATCACTTTAGAAGGGCAGAGAGAGTTTTTTGATTTTGACTGGACATCTGAAGAAATGACTGACCATTACCATGCATTACAGAAAAGAGAAGCAAAATGGAAAGCATATGGATTTGATTCTTCAGTGTTACAAATCACAGACCCATGGGCATCTAGAAATTTATGGTTTCAGCAAATAACCCATTCCGTAAGAATGAGTACGATGTCGACTGGTCACCAAGCACATGGCCATCAATTTTAGAGACAGTACCAGAACCACTGCATGCTATGTGTCAATCTTATGCTTTACCGTGGTTAATATATCAGCAAAACTCTAAAAAGAAGATAGAATAATGGCTTTATCAGTGTATTTGTTTAGACCTAGATTAAATTGTACTTGGTTGAAGTTGCCATATGTGAATTTCCTTAATCAGCATGAAAATATACTGACAGCACGGCCTGATGTGATGGAAGTAAAATCTGTGGAGACTAAAGACTGTTTTTGTTCCAGTGATACTCACAATGGACAGGGGATGTTTATGGGAATATCTGATTGTGCTCGTTATAAGATGAAATTTAAAGAGCCTAAACCTAAGGATGTTTTGTTTAAAGTGAATTTTCATACACCAGATAGCAAACAGAGTAGAACATTAATGGTGCAGTATGACATTTTGCCTGTAAATGTGACTATAGGAAATTTTAAGGATATTTGGTGGGTTTGTGGAGATAAAGCATACATATTTCTACCAAATGGGTGGACAGGCTGTTGTTATATGGCAACATTAAAGCTTCCTTATGAGGTTTATACTCTCCAAAAAGTTGAAGCAACTGATGAAGGGAATTCTGAAGGGAATTCTGTGAGAAGAAAGAAAAGGGAAATGGCTCAGTTTCATGACTTGGAAGCCTACCATTGGAGAATCAGTATAGGAGAAAAACGGGGTATAGGATTATTCCCATGGTATGGTGTGACATTTTTAGCAGATCATATAGATAATATTACGTGCACTTTACAAGGGTTTGCTAATGAAACAATAAGAGGGTTTCAGTTTTTGTCAAATACTCAAAAAAGTCACAGATTAACATTGTTGAAACATGACATGGCTCTGGATTACATTTTAGCTAAGCAAGGGGGGTTATGTGTAGCTTTGAATCTAACAGGGGATGCCTGTTATACTTGGATTCCGGATAATTCTGATAATATGACTGGTGTTATAGAAGCATTGAAGCATATAAGGGAGGCGTTTGGTCCATCAAAAGGAGCTGGATGGTCTGTGAATGCTTGGTTATTGGAGAAATTAGGACCACTAGGAGCAATGTTGGCTCAAGTTTTTGGAGCAGCTCTTTTAGCAGTGTGTATAATGTTTTGTTTTTGTACACTGTTGTTAACTTGTGCAAAGGCTATGATTTTGAAATGGGTTGGAGTTGTAATGCCTGGAGATCAAGTACAGATGCCATTATTAAGTAGAACCGACTCAGACAAACATGAGGAGGTAATGTTGGAAAACAACCTGGTAGAAAGATATCCATTTTGAATATCCACTATTATATATTTTTCCATTCACTTATGACATTATCTTTTATTTTGTTAGGTTTATTATTTAGTAATCAATTATAAAGATTGTAGGATGAAGTATACACTGTAGCTTATAAAACGTATTAATCCATTAGTATTACTATTATTAAAGTTTTATTTGATGTTTATTTGCATCTATCATTTTTGCAAAAGATACTGGCTGTTGTTTCTTTCTTCCAGAAAGAAAAAGGGGGGAAGATCACTGTAAGGGAGGATGGTTGTTCGAGATTCCTGAAATGCTACAGGGATCCAAAAACTCAAAAAGGGACAATAAAACAGAAGGACTTTGAAAAGAATGGTGAAGACTTGCTGAAGCTCAATATGTCATCAACATCACATCCATCCATCCATTATCTGTAGCCGCTTATCCAATTCTAGGGTCGCGGGGGGTCCAGAGCCTACCTGGAATCATTGGGATCAACATCACATTAGAAGAAAAAATTGCTCAAAAGACAATATTATGTCATATGTTTCTATTGAATTGTTTATAATTAGTAATCCTTGATATTGATAATCCATTATATGAGTGATATTAAAAATTGTAACAACTGTTTATTATGAAGACTTATAGATTGATGAAATGTAATCTGAGTAAGTGTATTTAAATCTCAGAGTTTTATTGTTTTTATCGATGTTAGGGCCAAGGGGTGTGTCAGGTAGGGACAGGTACATTGGAAGGTCCGATGGGTCGACCAGCCTGAATTTGGACATTGGTTTGATTTTATTTTCTGAGATTTTATATACATTTACTTAAGTCAACTCCCTACACATATAGAATAAATTTAATTGGATTGGAGTACAATTTTGTGATCGCCTAGGCAGAGGGATCGTTGAGGGAATTTTTCCTGTCTAAAATGTTTGAAGGATTTTCAAGAAAGATGGCTGCCGGGCAGGTTTTTTCGCCCTCACACTCCATGAAATTTTGTTACATCATAATGCAAGTGATGTTAAAATTGTGTGTAGGAAGGTATCACTTATTTGTTATGACATTAACATGTATGGGCTGCTTAATTTTACGAGACTTTAACAGTCTCGAAGGGAGGAAATTATGAGGTATATTTATCAGAAGGCCTCGTAAGACAGTATTAAGGAATGTTCAGTGTTTTTTTTATGTTCAGCCATATGCTCTATGTCTGTGCGCTACAGAGAGGGATGTTTAGAATAAGCTGTCAGTGAGAGCAGGAAACTATCAATTTTACACCCTCCCTTAAGAACATGCAAATGTAAACTATCCTCTATGTTTGCCTTATTTGGAAAGGAAAGGACTATATAGACGAGGGATCCGAGCCAGGAAAGGGGATAGATTTTTAGACAGGAGAGACAATTAGACATGAAGAGGAGATGATCTGAGCTCGCAATTGAACACTCTCTCACGGGATCTTTAAGAACCCGTAAGACACTGTTTTGGTAAATAAAGATGTATTTACACTTTTAACCGTGTCTGCGGAGATTCTTTTCCATCACCTGTCTTCACAACACAGCAAAAGTTAACAACAGCGGTATCCAGAAGCGAACGGTAATGCTCCTTCAGGACCTCGCTGTGGCGGGCGGAGATGTCGTTCGTTCCCACATGGAGATTGACGGTGCCGGAAGCCGCCTGGCAACGTCCAGGACACGTGCGCCTGGGAGACAAGACACGGTTGCATTACTCTTTATGCCCGGCACTTTTAAATGTCTAACTATCGAATCACCAATAATAAGAATACCGTCCTGTTTAGTCTTCGGTGCTGGAGCAGGTGCAGGTGAAGGCCAGGAGCTGAGCACCTCAAACTGGTTGGCAGATGTGAAGACTGGCTGCGGTGGAGGCGGGGACAGCCTCGGTTGAGAGTGACATACTGTTTGCGGTCTGATAGATAGGACTTGAACCAGTCAAGGGCAGTTCCAGTAATGCCCAGCTTGTACAGCCTTGAAAGGAGGATACAGTGGCTTACTGTATCAAAGGCGGCATTTAGATCTAATAGAACGAGTACACTAAAGCCGCCATTATCTGCAGTTACCAGCAAGTAACTGACGACTTTAACCAGTGCAGTTTCCGTACTGTGACATGGAAGGAAAGCAGACTGAAGTGGATCAGAAAGGTTATTTGATTCAAGAAAGGTTTTAAGTTGATTAGCCACTACTCTTTAGAGAACTTTGGAAAGGAATGGGAGCTTAGAGATGGGGAGAAAATTGTTATTCTGATCAAGACCAGGTTTTTTGAGAATTGGAGTTACTGCTGCAACTTTGTAGATTGAGGGGACGTGGCTATTGAGCAATGACTGATTAATAATGGCTGTGAGGTGGGGGACCAGAGTAGGTATACAGGCTTTGGTTAGGGGTGTAGGGAGGGGATCAAGACAGCAGGTTGTGGTTTTAGATTTAGAAATAATTTCAAGAATGTGTGAATCAGTAACCAGCTCAAAAGCAGAGAAGAAAAGAGGGGGTTCCAGAGGGAGAAGGGCTGACTACCAGGGAGAGAATGTATAGGTTGCAGGAGTGGTGTGTGAGTCAATAATTTGAGTTATTTTATGTTCAAAGAACTTACAAAAAGAGTCACAGAGTTCAAGAAGGGGCTACAATGCTGATAGGGTGTTTAAAGAGCTTTGAGACAGTTAAATCCAACTGATGACTTGTGGAGTGACATCAAAAATGCTGAAAGATTTCATTCATTTTCCTTTATTTAACCAGGAAAGAATCTCACTGAGATTAAAAATCTCTCTTACAGGAGAGTCCTGGCCAAGACAGGCAGCAGCACATACAATGTTTCCACCAACACCACAGACCACAGAATCTCTAATAAGCTATTTAAGACATTTACAATCCATTTTGCTCAATTCCAATGTCTGAAGAATGCTTTTTAAAACATTAGTGGCACTAAGTCATGTAATTTAAATACTGTCTTTACCAAATATAAGTCTGATGGTGCAGCCTGACCAAAAGCTTGTTTTTCTATTTCAGTACGTACTGTGAAAACCTTAAGAAGATACAATGATTGAGAGTGTAATATCCATTACTTTTTTGATGTGAAGAATGCAGAACTGTGTAATGACTCCAATCAGGTGGGGCTGGAATATCTGTTTGAAGGTGTCAGATGTTAATTGACTACCAACAGCCAAACAGACGTAAAGCAGTTATTAGGAATAAAGGTAAAACAATCAAATGTTAGTTCAGTGACTAACAAAACAGCTACATCTCTTTAAAAATCATAGGATTGAATAACATTTCAGAATTGATGTCAATGTGCAGCATTACAGCAGAGTGCACTTTTCTGAATCACACACCTGTTCTCTCTACGACACGTTTGAACGACTGAAGACACA